>NC_140527.1:22616035-22691035 GCF_057382185.1 Mchenga conophoros | reverse complement strand
GGAAGGGGAGGGAAGCTTAATAAAAACCTTAGGGGTAACATAGATGTGAGATCAGAATCAACTGAGAGCAGGAGTATATGCATCTATATCTCAGAAGATTGCAACTTCTCGTCCTTCTTGGAATGTTTCTCAGCTTCTCCTAAGACAAGAGCATCTTTCACTCAAGTGCTTGGGTTGGAGTGATGATCCTCTCACATGATGTTCAGGATTTCTCTGCTGCTTTTTTTCAGATTTGTTTTTAAGGAGAGTTTGAAAATTGTCATGCTCACCTCCACTCTGGTCTTCTGTCTGTATCGCAGCTCGCCAGGCAGTGAAAAACACACCCAAGCGTCTGCCCAGTGTGACTTTACGGTCTCCCCTGGGTGCCAGCCCGCCAAACCTGGATTCTCAGACTGACTCTTCAGTGCCCACTCCACCCATGGATACAGGAGCCGGTGTCTCTGAAGATACAACCACCACCCACTCAGTTGTAAGAACACTTAGTTTGCCATATATACTTGTTTAGCTCACAGGATAGAAGAATGATGGTGAAGGGAAATGAGTTTATAAGAGTCCCAGTTTTCTGTTAAGAGATAAATTTCAGCCAAGCTCACAGCAACATAAACCATTTTTCACTGCAGTGAATATGGAGACGTCTACAGTAACATTAAACATGAGTATATTCGGCCCCAGGGGTTATAGTTTTTGCCTCATTACAAGTCAGAGGAATAAGATCATCTCGCTCCGTCTCAATGACTTCTCTGCTGTCTGTCAGGCTCAGGGGGTAGGAGTGTTTCTGCCAGCAGCAGACCCTCCAGGACCTGGGCCCAAAGATGGTGGACTCGCTGTTCTAGTCGATGACTCGCCACAGAAAAGGCTCCTAGCCCAGAAGGCCACACCGCCACCCTCACCTCTACTGTCAGAACTGCTGAAAAAAGGCAACCTCATCTCAGCCAGCCCTCGCCTGGTGAGAGGCAACTTAGCATGGCTCATAACATCCAGAAACGATGTGATTACAATGAAAGCCTTTGTGCGAGTCTTGCTCAAAGGCTTTAGACTCAGTTCTGTAAAATACCTGAAAACCAGCAATGTGTGAAAACAAATCATTTAAATGCATCTGTAAAGTGCAAATCGATTTGGAGTATTTTTAAATTCCTGGCTAAGCCACTGAGTTTTGATACCTATTCTAATACTAACATTCAAAGAATGAAAGTAGGACTTGATCCACTCAGTGGGCAATAAAGCCTTATTGTGATATTCTAACATCAGTATTCTTTTAAATCTTCTTTTATGCTCTGATATTTTTTATTAAACCTCACTTTGGTGTTTTTGTTGTTGTGTTTTTTCTGATGTCAGGTTGCAGAGGGCGACTCCACTGGAAGCCTAACTAATGGCGTACAGACTGCTACGGCAGCCACTGCCTTACCACCTGGCCATGACATCATCACAGGTAAACACACCTAACTAAGTTTCACATTACACAGGAGCTACTTTCTTTACAGCTTGCCTGGTTGCTGTCCTGGGAAATGATTGCATTCATGGGGCTCCTAAAAATGTCCTGATTTTAAAAAGCAGGTTAAACAAAACCTAACTGGGCATCGTGACTCCTGGTTACTTGTAATTAAGATAGACAGAGCATGTTCAAAGTAACACTAAATGTCTTGGGGGTGTCTGGGGGAACGTTTTTGCTTGTCTCTCCTCCTCCTTTTTTTCCTGTTTTTCTACAGTCTGTTTCTAAATAAAGTCACACGTCCGCGTTGTTGCATTTTAGTCATTGTTTCCTGGTTCAAAGAGGGAGATACGGGTCTTAACTTTGCAGTAAGATTCTTGTTGCATGCTTGTGTTCTTATTTCGTCACCTGCACGGCTTTACAGAGGGGGAAGCGGAGGCTGCAGTGAAGGCAGAGCTCGGTGAGGACACGGGATTAGTAGAAGAAGACCTCGTGGCTGTGTCTTACATTGGTGATGAACTGGACCTGGAGACAGTGGGAGACATCATTGCCATCATTGAAGAGAAGGTACGTACTGTGTAGGGGCTGCATTCGTTTGAGATTAATATGACCAGGAGCAGAGTTTATTTTGTAGGTTTAATATCAAGTATTTTAGTCGTTGATTAAGGCAATGACACTAAAAACAAACTAATACAAAGAAAATATGATTTAGAAAATATTTAGTGTTAATTGGAAAACAAAGAATGAAATTTTCCATATTTTATGTTCCCATTGTCAGACTTGGACTAAACATTTAGCTAAGAGTGGCCCTGAAGAATCTCTAGAGCAGAACAAGGACTGCCTGTAGATGGCACAACTACACTGAGGATTGTCACAGCAGCAACCTGAACAGACTGCCTACAGGAGAGCACTAGACAGGAAGTACTGACAATCGCTCGTTAACAGCAACTGAATTTTCACAATAAGAAAAAGGGGATTTTTTCCAGTAGTATATTGGTTTCTTTATTCCTTTGGATGGGGGGAAAAAATGTAAAATCTCAAAATTCACTTGGCCCACCCAACCCCTAGAGCCGGTGCCAAACATAAAGTCTGCGGCCAGGCAAAGACTCCAGTCCGGCCCACTGGACAGCTTTGGAAAATGTGAAGGAGGGCGTAAATTAAAGAGGCCTTTCACACTGCACCAAAGTACTTAAGTAATAGCTTAGCAATTAAATAAGAGAAAAGTTCCTGTGTTTTCACTGTAGAGGTTTCTGTGGTTTTTAGTGGTTCCACAGTTAAAACATATTTTCTGTGACTTAACAAAAACTTTGCCAGAACTTTCTGGAATTTTACACATTTTTTTCTTACAATTTAAACCCAAAGAGTCGCGTTAATACATTTTTCTCATTTGCTACATCAGCGTTTCTTTAAGACATGCTGTTGAAATTGCACTTCCTTTTCAAATATTAAGACATCTCAGAAAGGTGAGTTTCACAGCTGTCTCAAGATCAAAGTAGGCTGGATGTGGCCCATGATGTAACGATCACAACCATAGTGTGGTCAATGAACTCCTACCAGTATGAGAGCCATACTGGAAGGAGCCTAGTGATCCCAGTAAGGTCACATGTGTCTGACAGGTCAGGAGGAAGAGGCCACAGTTATCGCTGGTGGTTTCGGTAGGTTGGGGTTTAGCTTAAGAACTCCTCTTGTTTTTTTTGTTTGTTTGTTGTTTTTTAATTGGAGACACTTCATTGCTGCTCTGACAGTCAGCAGGTCTAATACCCGCTCTTTCACTAACCTGGCTCCCCATGTAAAGTTCATGTGTGGGGAAACACTGAAACAACATAATGGTTTATCTTTTTGATCATCATCCCAGGACGATGACCCTGTGGCTTTGGATGCAGCTGCGGTGGAAGCAGCTCTCTCTCTGTGCGAAGAGGCCGTGTCAGAAGGTCACACCCTACCTGGCCCCTGGGAGACCCAAGAGCTGAAAGCTTCAGAGCCCACACCCACCATCCAAGAGTCAGCCCCCCCACAGACACCTCAGGATATGGTCGCAACATTAGCCCCGACACCTGCCAGCCAGGAGACACAAAACCAGCCAGATACTAACAGGGAAGAACCGCTTAAGGGAAACTATGAAGGACCTGAGGTGACGGGAAGTGATGTCACTTCTTCTGTCACCTCTGATGATGGTGTAGCAGCAAGTGAAGTCGCAGAGGAGGGGCCCGTGGTCAAAGAAGTCACTGAAGCTACAGTGAAGAGTGAAGGAGAGGAGTGGAGTCAGCCTGAGCCCAACCCACCTTGCTTAGGTGCGTGGATTACACACCGATCTATACCCACAGTGGAAATGCTCACACATTTCTGTTTTCTCATTGTCTCCTCGTTTCTGTCCCACAGACTCTGAGGACAGCTCTGTGTCCGGGAAAGAGTCCAAGGTAACACATTTAAGGCTACGTACATGTGTGGACGGCATATGATAACAAGAATAACCGTTATTTTACTCTGTGTGCTTGAATCCAGGAGGTGAAGGAGGAGGAGGCAGGGAGCGAGGGCGACCCCGAAGAAGCGATGGAGCTGAAGGACGAGTGTGGAGAGGGGGAGGGTCCATATTTATCTGAGGTGGATCGGGCAGCAAGTGAGAGTGAGGATGGATACGGCCCGCCCTCCCAGCGCTACACTGCTGATTCACTGGCCAGCAGCCCGGCCTCTTCTTCCCAGCTGTAAGTGTCCAGGTGCTTATTCTTCCAGAAAGGGCGTAGGCAAAAATATTCACCCTGTCCCTGGTTTTACCAGTAATAGTAAAACCAGGAGTCTGTTTCTCCTGAAATAACCCCTGCTATTCTTCTTAACAAAAATATTAGGGGAAATCTTTCTTTGAAAATGGATCAAACTTAGCTGACTTTTGTCATTTTCATTGGGCTAACAGTCTAACAGTATATGCTTTTGTTTTTTTTGCTTTTCTCTCCCACTCTGCTCCGACTGCCTCTCTCTTCTTTCCTGCGTCAGCTCTACATGTGGCGAAGACCAGGAGGCGGTCCAGGCGCAGAAGATCTGGAAGAAAGCCATTATGCTGGTGTGGAGAGCTGCAGCCAATCACAGGTAGAGCTTTGTACCAGAGCTCAACAATAAATTGTTCAAGTCTTGTTTTTTTTGGTCAGTAAGTTCAAATCAATTTCATTTGATTTATTTATTTTTGTCTTATTATTGTGAGTTTCATCAATTTCCAGCTTTTTGTATCGAGCTGGTGTGACTGAATGAGTAACTACATTGTTGGACATGCTGCAGCGCGTTTGCATGAAACCATTTGACTTTTTCCAGTCAGTTAAAGAAGTTAGAGACTCGCTTGAATCCTACAGATTAACCCGGGTCACGTTGTTGAGAGGAAACAGGTGTTTTACTTTTGCTAATATTGTGTTTCTCAGGTACGCCAGCGTCTTCCTACAGCCTGTGTCAGATGACATCGCTCCAGGTTACCACAGCATTGTACACAGGTCAGACCGCACACACACACCCTTCATTTTTGAAACAAGCTCAGCTAAAAATCGTTGCAGCCTAACTGTTCAACTAAAGTACCAAAACAAACTAACTGCTGCTGCTTTCTTGCTGCAGACCCATGGACCTGTCCGCCATAAAGAAGAACATCGAGTCCGGTGTTATCCGTACCACCGCTGAGTTCCAGCGCGACATCATGCTGATGTTTCAGAATGCCGTCATGTACAACTCGTCGGACCACGACGTGTACCACATGGCGCTGGAGATGCAGCGCGACGTCCTGGAGCACGTCCAGCAGTTCCTGGCCACCCAGCTCATCATGCAGACCTCAGAGAGCGCCATCTCTGCCAAGAGCCTCCGAGGCAGGGAGGGAAATCGTAAACCAGGAGAGCCAGCCGAGAAGGTGGGTTGAGCAGCAGACAAGTCTGATTGTGATGAAGCAGAGTTCTTTATTAAAAGCAAAAGAAAGTTTCCACACATGCCAGTGCTGATGTTTTGTAACTACACTGTAAACTCTTGCCTCTCTCCAACACTGAGTGCTGTGACTCCTGTTAGATCGGTGCAATAAATGTTCTTCCAGGTATTTAGAGTTTTATGATGCCTGCAAAGCTACTGCGAACAGTCCCTCTGCCCGCCTCCAAGAGAAGGTGGAGAAATCTAATCTAAGTTTAATGCATTTTAATTATTTACAGGAAGTGCACAGTCCCAGAACTGGCTGTTTCTTGTAAACCACAGATAGCACTTCCAGTTTATGGAGTCATAAAGTTTTTTTTTTATTAAGGGCATTTTATATTGGTGTAGATAAATGTGTTTGGTATATCAGGACCATAATTTCAGTGTGCCATCATGCTGCGGTTGGCAGTCATTTCAAAACTGGATGAAAATACACGCTTATGTGGAAGAAACATAAATAGTGGATTCATTAAATGTTTTTGACGTGTCAGTTATGCTCTGTGAAATGTCACAGACAGACATGCTGTTTTATTTACTGTCAGCATATGAAACCTGAGGAAGCTGTGGGTTCAGCACACATTTCAGTGACCATGCAGTCAGTGTAGTTCTGATTTATGTCACATACAATATGACAAATGGACTAGTTTTCTAAAAGAACTTATTGAAGAATTGACCTCGATACACCTCACCCTGTCTCCACATTACGATCCCAGAGTGATGCTACTGTACTGTGTCAGTGTGGTGTGAAGTACCAGAAACCAGTGGTGTGATTAGGACACAAGGAGTTAAGAGTGCCAATGTATTAAAGGGTCGGCACTGATGTGCATCATACAAGTTAGGCATGCTCACTTTGTTACACAGCACTGTCACTTCTAATTGCTGTAAGTGCACTTTCTTAATCTTGACTTCCCAGCTGCTTCACATCCTGCATGCTGGCTGCACCGGTGCTGTCTCTCTAGTCTATCTCTGACCCTCTGCTCTGTTTCCTGTTTCTCTCTCTGCATCTCCTACTGTGTGTGTGTGTGTGTGTGTGTGTGTGTGTGTGTGTGTGTGTGTGTTATTTTCTCCCATACATTGCATATAAAAAATGGATGTAACTTCATCCTAGCTAACCTTTTTCTTCCACTCTTGTTCTCAAATATGGAGTCATTGTGGAAGTGCCTTAAACATTAATTTCTTCTTATCGCCAGCAGGGGGTGACAAAAGGTTGTCTGTGGAAAAATGACACTTCAGCTCCTTTGATCTATTACCTCAGTAAACACTTTTCTGATGACTGTCTTAATAAAACATGAGGTTCATTTTATGAAGAGTGAAAAACAGGATAAAGCTGTAGCGTGGCACGCAGCGTCCCTGAATGTGTCAGTCAGATCCAATCCTCGCTCGTCATGTTTGGTTTCAAAATAATAAAATGACGCCGTAAAAGCTCCGCTTGAGGCTTTACAACTGGGCTTTGCATTCACAGTTGTCACAGTGGCTACATCCATCTTTTATCTGCACCCTGCTTTCTCCTGTTTGAACGCTTGAGTGTGTGTCTAATAGGATATGGTGGAAATTTGAAACATTCAGACAACACATTTTGGGAAGATGTCATGTTTTCTTGGAAAGTCCACACTTAAAGATACATTTTGCAGAATATATTTAACAAATATTTCTACAGATGTAGTAAACTTTTAGTGTTTTGTTTAACTGCTACACAGCAAAGTCCAACTTCTCCGTTTTAGAACTTTAACAAGTTGTGCAAACTGTGGTGCGGTGCTTGTGAGAGGTCCTCACACCTCTGCGTTGCTTCTGTTTGTGCCTGCTTGTGTACGCTCTTCATCTCCATGAGTCTTAATATTTCCAGACTGCATTCAGAGACTGTGTGTGTGTGTGTCTTGATGTTGTGTAGAAATGTGCGTTTGTGTATGTGCAGCTCTGAAGTCAACAGGACCCCCATCTCCTGAGCGTGTCTCTGTGTTTGACGCAGACTTGTATGACACTTGCTTTCTCACGCCTGTGTGTGCTTTCTCTCTCTTTCTCACTCCGATGTTTGTCCTCCTACAGGACAGTGTCCCAATGGCCTCTCCTGCTTTCCTTCTCTCTCTTTTTGTAAGTATTCAGGTTCTCGCTCAAGTTTCACCAGAGTCAGGCCAAGCTCCGTACACGCTTGTCTCAAAGCTAACATGTACACACATACACAGTGTTACACACTGCACACACCTGTCTGTACCTCTGATCTTTCTCTTTATTTCTACTGAAGCGGCTTTGGAGGACAGTAAGGATTCAAGACGCCATGAAGGTCATTAAAGGTGGACTAATACGACCAGTCAGAAAATAAAAACTATATAGATTGATAGGAGCAAAAGTCAGCTTGCAAACTATATTACAAACCTAAACTGGCCAATTTTAGTTGAACTCACTCGCACTTCAGACTGGTGGGAAATACTCAATAAAATAAAAAACAAATATAAAATCAAATGTTAAATGTAAAATAACCAAGCAACATCCTGTGGCTCTCACAAATAAATGGGGAAAGAGACACAACCTTCAGTTCTTTTAAGAGCCACTTGAGACTGGCTTTAAAAGTGAGTCAATCCTCATTGACTCCCATGTTAAAATAACCAACTCTACATCAGATAATCAGATATCACTTTTCAGCCCAATAGAAAAAAATATTTTTGGTGTCTCTGATATAATATTTACCCTGTCTGAAAGACCGTGTTTAAGTAAAAGTGGGTGTGGACTCTTTGATAGACAGCCAGTTGCCAGCAGAGACAACTGTAGCAGCTCGGTCTCTGTTAGGCCTCAGCATGGATAATTCAAGTCATCTGCATTTATAGTGTTGGTGCCTTTTAGAGTCTTTTAATTTAATTATCCATAAAATTGGCTTCAGTTTTTAACATAGTATTTATAAGTAGGTATTTCTGTGATGCAGTTTTATGGGAGCAGCTTTAGTTTTAGCTTGTAACTTGGCGCACTGCCCTCAGGATGGTTATTCTTTTTTTGTGTATTTTTATTGGCTGATAAGTTAAGATTTAAAAAGAGATTGGAGAAACGCCCTACAGCCATGAGTGTGAATGTTACATAGTTTGTCCAACAGAGGGCATGCTTCAACCACCCTGTTAGCATAGCACCACAAACACAACAACTGGCTGATTTAGACGAGTAAAAACATACAACACATAGCAAATGTGAGGAAATTGTTTGGGTTTTATGTGTCAAAAAATGCTGATATAAGAATATCAGATTGCTTCATAGTGGTTGTTTGTAAACAAGTGGTTAATGTAAAATGACCATCTTTTATATACAGCATGTTGAAATAACCATTCCTCATAGTGGCGATCCAATCTAATCGGTCAGGTTTTCCAAGACTTATGACGGCAGATTCAAAGAGATTGTTGCTCTAAACCACTGAGCTATTAAAGTGGTGTCAACTACTCAGCAGTGTAGAAGTGATTAAATGCAGAAGAGATGGGCCGTGAGCCTACGCCCATCCTGTGCTCTATAGATGTGCCATACAGATGATATAGAAATGAAAGACTTCTTCCTCTACCTTGCAGTTTCTCTCTCTCTCTCCCACTCACAGTCTCTCACTCACACTCTCTCACTCACACACACACACACACACACACACACAAACACAAACAGACACTCTCATATACTGTCTGTATCACCCTCATAAACGTTTACATTTTTGTTTGCACCAAAGATTTTTCCCATCCCGCACTCACACTCACACTCTCTCTCTCACTCTCTCACACACACACACACACACACACACACACACACACACACAGGTAACTTTCATCACCCAAGCTTCCGTCGACCTTCGGTTAATGCCAGTTTCCTGTGTTTTTCCGTTAATGTGCGTTAGCATCTCTGCATGTTCCAGTTTCTTTTCTCCTTGTTTTCTTTTTATTTTGCTCATGATTATTTTCTGTTCATCATTTGGGGAACGATGCCTTCCAGGGTGGATTGTGCTGTTTTTGTACGGAGCTCAATGACACAAGGAGGCCTGCCACAGGGCCTGCCTGACCTTTGACCTGTACACCTTTACGTTAAGCGTGCTCTTTCTCTCTCTCCACGTTTCTTTGTGTCTCTGCTGCAGGATGGAGGCACTAGGGGGCGGCGGAGTGCCATGGAGGCCGACCTCAAGATGAAGAAGTAGTGCAAGAGGGGGCTGAGAGCCGCTCTTCGAATCTTGCAGCTGATTGCTTTCTGGTCACTTTGGTCGTTTTCTGAAGAGGACTGTGCCGTCTCCATGTGCCTGGTTTTTGTGTGCACACACACACACACCTATACTAAGGGCCATAAGTGTGTGTGTGTCTGAGAGAGCTGTACAGTGTTTTCTTCGCTCCCATTCATGGGGCGCCATGGGATGTTGCACCAATTTTCCCAAGAATAATTTCACCAGCACGGGTAGCGGGGGTCATAATTTGCCCCTGCTGCAACACAAGGTCTTTGTGGATAGAGAACAATACTTTCACCAGCAACAGTTTGTTTGGGATCAGATGGGAACGGGCCAGATGAGTTCTACTTGGCAGATTTGATCACTTTGAGTCGTGCATACGTCCGGCACCCGATTATGCTCAGCCCCTTTGGGCTGAACAGACGTCAACAACGAAGATGGCCACATGAGCAACCATGATGTATAGTTCCACAAATTCAAAGCGAGTCTTCTAGTTCTGCATGTTGGGCTGACACCACCCCGAGCAAAGAAATCTGTTAGTTTGATCACTGCTAAAGCATAATGGTAAAATAAGAGTTACTTAAAATATTTCATAAAATAGATTTCTGATCTTCTTTTTGGTTGCAAAATTGTGGTTTGTGTCTTCTATTAATAGTAATTTAATTAATTTGATTCAATCTATTGGCCATTGTCTACCAGTGCATGTTTCAGCCCATTAAACTGCAGATCCTTCACTTTTCTACTGATCGTACTTCTGAGTACAATTGATAATAAGGGTAATTATATAAATATAGATAAAATTCAGCCACAGGTTAAACTCAGTGTAACACTTTCAGCACTGAGCAGGGCTGCCACTGATGTTTGGCAACAAGCTCTTAACCTGAGGTATCAACAGCACCAAAAAAAGGCTTTCAAAACATTACCCGGCTCTACAAAATATTTAATTAGGTTGACCTCAAATGTCAAAGCCCTTCTTTTACAAGGAAATATACACTAAGGCCCAAAGTTGCCCTTGAAGCAGCTTTAAATACCAGTGGTTTGACAAAACAGTTGTTTTTTAATGGGCTTTAACAGATTGTTGCTGAATCATTGCCACTTATTACTTAGGATGTAGGCTGTGCATAGAGCACAGGAAAGATTTTTGTAATGCGTGTCAAGGAGTGAAGTTTTGTACTGGAAAAGGTTCATGTAGTTGTGTTTGGGTAGCTGATACATTTGTGTAAATTTGTTAATAAAGATTTGATCTAAACGTGTAAGGGATCAGTTTGGGATTTAAGCAGCATTTCACTTTGAATTTGAGTAATGATTAACTTGACAAGGGGAATTCATTCTGTGGGAACAGTTTCCTGGTAACTGCATTTTGTGCCCTCAGGCTTATTGTAATCAGGAACGGGATTATTTACAGTTTCTATTACCTGTAAATGGGTCTGTAATTATGATGGTATCACAGGGTCTGTGTGATCCCAGTGTTCAAAAGAAACATGCAAACACAGCACTGAAGTTGTGCAAAAAGTTTATTTTGCATTCTGTATATTAAGAGGCATCTTTCAGGAATGAGGCCTGCCCAATCCTGTACTGACACACTTCCAGTGTACACATCTTTACATTCAAATACTGGTGCAAAAATACTGTCACCAACTACAGAATAGAGGAAAGCGAAAAATAAATATAAAAAAGAAGAAAAATAGTGGGCCTCCTGTCAGACTTTCATACAGAAAAATAAATAACTCTCTTTAAAAACTACAGGAAGGCAATCAGGTTCCAGTGCATGGCAGACTACATGTAGCTGATGGTTAAAACCACACACGGGTAATGGTTTAGCGTCTCATCTTCACCCCTAGTTGAAGTCGTGAACAACAGGACTGGCAGAGGAGTAGAGCTTCCTCTTGACCAGCCGGTACTCTGGTCTCAGCTTCAAAACTTTGTTGCCATCGAAGATGTTCTTGAATGACGGCCAGCCGTCACTTTCTGCCTTGAAGACCACAGATAGCTCGAAAGTCGGTGTGACGCTGGAATCGGGGAAGATGCTCCCGATGTACTTCAGGCCATCTTTGCCATCGATGTAGAGCTTGATGGAGGCCCCCCGGAGCCCACAGGGCTCATCAGCAGAGGCACGCACCACATCCTGACTAATCCTGGTGGTCATGTGGCGAGGCAGCAGGAGCACCTGGCAGTTGAGGATGGAAGCCTTGGCCTCAGTGAGGCGACGCTCCATCTGCTGAGTCACAACCTGCTGGAAAAGCCGCTGTTCGTGCTCCAGACCGGCGTCCAGGTCAGCAACTGAATAAAGAGACAAAGCAGCGTCAGAATGAGAAACAAGTCACACCATCTCATTAGAGTTTAATATCCACGTCAAAGGGTCCCTCTTTTCTCTACACTAGCAACGTTGAGTGTCAGACCCTTGAATCAATTCACTTTAGACAGATTTTAAATCACGTGAAAGCTGCAATTAATATAGTACGTCACCAGAATAAAGGCTTTGCATCAGCAGCGAACAAGGAAGCGCTCTGAAAAGCTCAGCAAGTGATCAGCTGATCCAAAAGCTGAAGGGCTTGCATCAGACGAGTGTCCTGTGAACGAGCACTGCCAGTTCAATGCCCCATTGGTCTAGCGCGAAGGTTTAGTTACTTCCAACCGGTTCCATGGTTTACTTTGGACCATTGATATTTATTAAATAGCATTAGCTGTGTTTGAAGGCTCTGCCAGCCAGAGAGAGAGGAGTCCTTAGACTAGGAGCCCTTAAGGAAGAACCTTCGCCTTTTTTAAAAAACACTGGATAAAAGTATATAAAAAAAACAAAACACTAACTTTATGAACAACTTACAGGATGAAATGCTCTCGCTTTCTTCGTAGCTCTCGACGCTTCCCCGCCGGGATGAACTCATCTTTTGTCCTGTTGTCTTTAGCGGACAAAAGCACTTTCCTATCATCTCTACGACGTTTTCTTCCTCCGACAAGAGGTGTCCAAAGACCAGAGCCGAGCTATAGACCATCCTGATTCCTGTTTGTGAAGCACCGGTATCTCCTCCGAGCGTTTAGTCTGTGTCTTCTCCATGTATCGAGTTGGTTGAGCTGAGCGGCTGCTGTCTGTGAGCGCGGAGGTCTTATACCCGAGCTGTCAGTTGCGTCAGCTGAGCAATCGCACGTGTGGGCGGGGCTTGGTGGATTGAGCCAGAAATTTCCGGATCACGCAACGCACGAGGAGATTGCAGAAAGTTGGTGTAAAAGCTCAGTAGTTATGTGTAATATTTAGTTTTATTATTCTTTTTTTTTAATGGAGATATTTACTTATGTATCGTCCTACCTTGTAATATTTTGTGCCTTGTACACGTCTGTTGTTTTTAACTATATATATTTATGAAAGTTTCAGCCTACAAAATAATATTAATAAAAGACTAAATAGATTTAAAAAAAGATAAATGACACATTAAAACAATTATGACATTAAAAGCACCAAAATATATCAAATAATGGACAAAATTAGTAAAATGACTTAAATTAACATTGTGTTTTTACTACCTGTTTTTACCTTTGTTTTTTCATTTTAAATTTTCCTTTCAGTTTACCTCATGAAAAACATTCCATTTTTGATGTATTTGTGTTCATTTTCTAACTCCATTCCCACACATTTTAAGCGTATTTTCTTAAAACATTTTATGACATTTTCTAACATTTATTTTTATAACCCTGTAATATACAAAAATTTTAGATTTCCTGGAGAAAGGTTTGTAAATTTATATTTTTTCAAGTAGCAAATAATAAAATAAAAAAAAAATAGTGGGCAGGCAACCATTCATTATAGTAAATAAGCTGAATAAGGTTTACAGTCAGTTGATACATGATTTTTGAAAACTCAAGATCAAAACAGAGAATATTTGGATTTTCCACATAATTTATATTTCCCTATTTTTCCAGAAAACCATATGGGAAGTAACATTTATTATCTATAAAAATTTTAAGTCATATAATGTAGAAAACACACAAAGTTCACTTTTCTTCAGTCATGCTCCAGGACCTTTATTTGTAGTAGAATATTTGTATTAGCATGTGTCTGTAAATGAAGGCTCTAAATACCTGATTTAAAAAACTACTAGTACTAAAAAAAATACTAATAAATGAACATGGCATACAGGCTGCCATGGAAATATACTAGCCTGTGACGAAAATATAGGTCAGTACAGTGGGTGTTTGTGGTGTCAAGTTGAATACCACATCAGCTTTCACACAGAAATCTTCCATTGGGCTAACAGGTTTGTGGTAGTTTATTATTCATATGCAGTAAAATTACCTTTTTTGTCAGATACATATTTAACACATCTGGGCTTCTGGGTTTGGATTGTTCTCATGAATTTATCTAAAAGTGGCCTGCTGCAGATCCAAAGGTTTAAGCAATCCATCTAACTCTTATAACTGCACACAAGATTCCTCTGAATCCCACAGTGTTGTTTTCAAGTCCAGACACAATGGCGTCATAAATCATGCATTGCTCACAAATGACTAACTGTCTAATACACACCAGTCATTTAAATTCACATTCATCTGGCGAGGGAAAGGAGCTTTATCCTCCAATCAAAGGACAGTGTTTCCATGACACCAAATAGCTCCTTGCTTTAAGTCCAACCTACTTAGGTTACGTGAGAGCAGATAACAGTAGGTTACAGGTTAAAGACTCACACCTGAGTCATGGTCTTGGGAAATCTCCCTGCTGTGAAACGTCACAGCTGGCAGCCAGTCACATTCAGACTAGCTGCTGTCGTCAAGTCAGAGGCTCGCCACTAAGAAGGAAGCGTCTTTCTGTGGAAATGCAGGGGAACTACACTGTGAGGTGACAAGGAAATGCAATGTATAGTGACAGTGCTGTAAAACCAACACTCACTGTTTAAGACATCCAGTGTGGTGTGTGTGTGTGTGTTTTAATTACACAACTATTCAGAATAAGCTTTCTGTGTTTTGTCACTTCCAAAGTAAACTTCACACATGTAGTGTGTGAGGCGAGGGGTTTAATAACAGAGACTCAGATTAAGTTGTCAAACTAACACAATTTTAAATGCATAGATTATTTTTGATACGCAAGTCTGATATGGCCTCATGCAACCGGTGATTTGCACCTGTTTTAAACCCTCTGCACTTACATTCACCAAGGCATCTCTTGATGACAGTGTCCTCCAGAGTGTTGTCAGGACTTGGCTGGTTGTTGCTTTTAATAGCCAGAGAAATAATTCTGTGATCACCCTCTTCAGTTTCAGGCATTTCCAGTGCCCCTACTGTTTAGCTTCTGAAAATGCAGGAAAATGTTCAAAATTCCCAAAAAGTCCAACTTTTGTTTTCCTTGAATGAAAGCTAAGTCCACTGTGGTGGTGCAGAGAAGCACAAAGACAAGATTTGGATCACTGTCTATAAATGTATGGACCTTAATGTAAAGCATAACAATAATACAATATGTAATTCATTAAACTTAAAATAAAGTTTATTAGTGAACTCTATTAAAGTGTTACCTTTGGTTCTTTTATTAAGATATTAAGAAAAGCTGCAAGGTGTGAGTACATGTGACACTAAATAATTCATATAACATATCCTTCTCAAAGTGAACAACACTTACTGACTCACTGCTGTAATTATAAAACGTCCTGTGAGCATTCAGAAATGTGAGCAGAGGAAAAATCATGTGCAAACAGAGCACCTTTCATTTAGTGCTAAGGAAGTGTTGCTACGTAAATGTAAATGTGACTTTTCTTATTCTTTTCTTATTTGTTTATTTATTATACTTTTATTATTGCTGCCATGGTTCTTAAATGTTTTACCTGCTGCACTTTTTAACTTATTAACTTCTGGATTAAATGTGTGACCTCTAAAACGATCACTGTCTGTGGCATATTTATTATCAGCAGTGGGGAAAGAAGGCTACATATAAATGAGGGAAAAGAGAAAAACTGGAAAAGTATAAAATTCAAAAGAGTTCATGTAAAGTCATGGTATTTAGTAAAGAAGAGGGAAGAGGAGGAAGATGTGTTCAATGACTGTATAAACAAAAGAAGCGGTCACAAGATGTCTGGCACCAAGCCTGTTTATCTGCATTTCACATGCACTCACAAACACCTCATGACTGAGAGCGCAGCCGGTGAAACTGCTCCGCGAGGTTGCATCAGATCAGTCGACAGCCACGGGGATCTGATCCAATTGTGCTGCATTATGAACACAGAACAGTTGTGGGGTTTGTAATATTTAGATCGATAAAAGAGCAGAAAATGGAGATGAAACCGTGCATCAAGTGGACTCGACAGGCAAACACAAGTTATTGTTCCACAACCCATAAAAGTAACAAAGTGGAATTTTTTTTTCCTTTTGGCCTTCAGATGAAAAAATCTGCAAAGGAAAGCAGTCGTCTTTGGTTGCTCTCATGTGAATTAATCTCCACATTTAGGCCTAATGCTCATAACACTGAAAATACATGTTTAAGGGAAACATAATTCAGATGTTATTATATGAAAAAAGACTTGAATTCAGTGTTGAAGATGATAAGCATTCAACATAATAGGAACTAGTGAATTATGATGTTATTAGCTGATTTTGTAATATTTAGCTGGAGTTAAAAACAAGACAAAATGTGTGTTTTATGGAAGTTCATACGATGTACACCACTTCATATGAAGACGCTTCTGCTTTGGAGAAAAGAAATCACTTTTAGCTGAAGATACTTTTAACAAGTTGTTTCATTCAGCAGTGTAACTGAATGTAACTGTGTATGCTAATATTTAATGATTATAATTCTTTGTTCGATTAAAACAGACGCATGAGGCAAGTCCAACCTGTTTTCCTGAGAGGAGCAAAACAACACAACATCCCACACAGCTAACATCAGCTGACACACTGATGGATAGATAGGAATGAGCGCATTGTGGCAAAGCAAACACACAGAGCAGGCTGTTTACTAAATGTGAAGTTAAAAGTTAATATTAGTGAATTGACTTCGTGTGAAAATATTTCAGCTCGTGGCACAGCTGTTATTAAACCCCTCGCCTCACACGCCTCGGTACACCACCATCAAAATGCTGGACTGTGAATAAAGATGTGTGGAACTTTTTGTAAACCCTCTTAAATCGAAGCTGAAAGTTGGCACTTGAAGTGCCAACTTTGATGGTGGTGTACCGAGGCACAATTATAAAGACTTTGTTAATTTCCAAATACCAGTGGACCTACCTGTGCTGATTATGAACATAATAATAATAATATCTACAAATGTGGCAGCTTTTATAGTGTTTTTGCACAGCATTCAAATGCTGTGCTTGTAATCGAGGCTTCATCACTGATCCATGAGCCAGTCTTCATTCTCAAGACTTTAAAGTATTCAGAGTTCCCCAGTAGTCCTTTTGGTCATGTGATGCACATATTACAAGTATAATGCAACCCTGTGATGGAGCGAGTTGAAAAAAGCAGGAGTCACAGAAATTATTAGAAAAATAGGGTTTCCATTTATTTAACCCCAAAATTACATTTACAAAAGTAATAAATGTTGAGCTCAAGAGGTCAAAGAAACAAAACTAAACTCAGGCAAAGAACTGAGCAAATGAATGCCCAGACAAACATAACTGACCTAAACAGGAAATGCCTCACAAGGGTATAGATAATGGCTGATCAGACCACTATGACACACGAGGGGTAACTAAACAAAACATAATCATAAAGTACAAAAACACCAACTCCCAGGCACCATGGCAGGTTAGTCAGAAGAAGCAACGGTTAGTCAAAGATCAAACAAAATAATGAACTGGTATGAATACATAAGTAAAGTAAATGTGTGCGCTTAAAAATAGAACAAATGTATCCAAACCAATCAATAAACTTATTGGAAACTAAAGTGTGTTATTGTGTTCAGATAAAAAAAAAATACATAGGGGTTACGGACTTTTAGAGTGTGGCCATGGGTTTGATCATCACAATCCCAAATTTGACTTAACTCTAATTTTACTTCACAATAATAACTTTCCTGCGTTAACAAAGCTAAACCGACAGCAAAGGCAGAAGGAAAGCTGACGGGAAAACTAAACTAAACAATAAAATAAAAAAGAAGAAAAGCTGCAGTTTCAGTCTTGTGACTTCCAGCAACATTGTCCACAATCGTACTGCACGCATGTTAACTGGAATTATAAACATCGGTTAAACCGTAATAACTTTATAATAGCAATCCAAATAAAGTTTACAGATTTATCATTTTACAGACATCATTTGCACCTTTACAAAAACCTTTTTAAACCTTTATTAAAAACCATTTATGAAATAGTACATTCATTATTGTTACATTCATTGTTTACTGTGTTGATTCACAGTTGATTAACTATCAGTGTCCATTTATGATAGTTATTCCAGAATATCACCTAACAAAAATCTTGTAAAGCTGTATTGATTAAATATTGAGTTTAGTACATAGACATGAACAGGTTGCACAAGCATGTTTTAGTGTAAATGAATGAATGTAATTAAAATTTCAGCTTAAAAAACTGCAGGGATTTATTCCATAAACTAGCATCTTTGAAATAAATTAAGAAGGCTGATAGATGATTCTAGTTCTTTTTGATGCGCCACCTGACTTTTGCAACTACTATTCACTTTGAACTTTTACTCGGACACCTACATTAACCTTTGTGTTTGGTTGTGAGAGCACAGATATAATTTTCTAAATGAAAGAAAGATTTTGATGATAAATCAACGTTTTCCTAGTTTTACAGATCGTTCATGGAAGGCGTAGCAGCCCACAGATGAGCTGAATTTGGCTGTTTTTAGCCATATTTAAGGGAGAGCTGCTGACCTTTTCCTACTGCTTTAAAGAACACCTTTGGATCCTTTGTATGCTGAAATATCCTTTTTACAATGTTAATTTTTAACTTCACAATAAAAGTCTCATGTTTACGGCTGTGCTAGCCTGACATTTGAGAACACGCTAGTTGTTTTAATTATGTCAACATGTTTCAAATTATTATTAATTATACATTTTAATTAACAGTTTTAACAGCTGGAACAAATGAATCATGCCAGACTGGTTTATTTTGAATGATCATTTAATCACCATTTGTCTTTGCATTGGGTGGTGGAGGTTAGCGCTGTCGCTCCACAGCCAGACTTGTGTGCGAGTTTGCACGTTCTCCCTCTCTCCTCCCACAGTCCACAGACGACACTTTGACTGGTGAGTCCAAATTAGCCCCTGAGTGTGATTGGTTATCTGTCTCTGCGTGATAGCCCCGCAACAGGCTGCTGCCGATTCTTGGAGAATTTGAATTATTCTATAATGTGGATGCACAAAAAGTACTTTCAAAATAAAATGTAAAAAAAAGAAAAAAGAATCTATATAACTCCAACAAGCTATAAATTGAATCCGTTATTTTAAATAATATACGAATATCCTATACGTATATTCGTATGGGAATATACGAAATGATCATTTTGCAGAGTTAGCACACAGTGACGGAGGTTGAGCCTCATGGAGGACCCGAAGAGCCACGAGCATCGAAATAAAGGATTTTGTGCTTCAGTAATGAATTGTGCAATAAAATATGCATTAGGAAATCCATTTAATATTTTTTTTATTTCGTTAAACATTACTAAAGTAATGTGTGATTTAATAATTTCATTTAAAATAAAGGTACAAGAATAAAATTGCATAATTAAGATTAAGGAACTGACCTCCCAGCCCAGGGCTTTGGAGCGTGATGTCACGGGGGTGGGCGTGGAAAGGATTTTGGCCCGAACCGCCATTTTGGGGGTCTAAGTGAAAAAGGAGCGAAAGCATAGCCATGGTTCGTTCTTGCTGTATGGTCGGCTGCAATGTTCGATCGCACGACCGGCAAGAGAATAAGCTTGAAAAGGGTTTGTCTTTTCATTCTTTCCCAACCTGGAAGCGACATGAGGCAGCTCGTGTATCGATGTTAGCAAAGGAAGGCGTCTAGCCTGGAGAGCAGCTGTGAGACCAGCTGATATCAGTTCTCTTCCATCTCCAAATATCTGTTGGTGCTCCAGACATTTTCATTCCGGTAAGTTCTAAATATGTTCACATCACTCTTTATAGCCTATTAGTTTTATTTTCGATGCGCTCTGAGCTCATAGCAAATTAGAACAAACATCCTACTGAGTGATTTTGCAGAACTACCTTCTATTTATAGAGTTGCTAATTATTTGGCATTATTGCAGCAAACCAGCCAATGAAATGGATGAAACATCGTGACTGGGTTCCAGCGCTACACAAGGGACCTGCTGCAAACATACCACCATGCCAATCAGATTACTTCTTCCATGTGAGGGTGAAGAGGTGACCCTCCTGGATAAGATGGTGAAGGTTTGCTGCGTTTGGTGAACAGTGTGATAATAAAACCAGTGAAAAATGAAACCTGCTCCTGTTAAATATTCTTAAGTCTTTTGCTGTATAAATAGTGGTATATTTTTTCAAAAGATACAGTAAATAAAGTAATGTTAGTAGTGGGTGATATCATGTAAACACTCGTGATTTTGTGTAAACATTTTGTCATTTGTAAACTATAAATGACATGGATTCTACACTGTAACTGATGTGATGTTCTATAAGGTGGTTTTAATAAAAAAAGAGGCAAAAATTAGTTTTTCTTTATTCAACTTTTGAACAGTGGGACTCAGTCAGTACATCTTCAGTAAATGCAAATTATTTACACGGCAGTGCACAACAGGCATAAATCTAGACCCCTAGATAAAACATTAAGCATTATAGCAGTGACAACTCCTCCACAGTAGCAGGTGGGATTTTTCTGTTTTGAGGACGGCTCCTTTTACCTGTCACTACAGATGGTCTGTTTATGTTTTGATCAAGAGCCTTTTTTTGGGCAGCTGAAGAGGAGAAGTCTATCTTATGGCCAACCTCTGGCTGTATCTTGGTCATATTACCAGGCAAAACCCAGTATGCAGGTTCATCTGTAACAGCCCTTGTGCCACAGATCCGCTGCAGGTCTCTGCGACTCCGGCCATACAGGTGCAGTGGGCAGCTTCAACCTTCCCTGTGGTGCTCACAATGACCTGTTGCTGCAATGCTGGTTCATTCAGTCTTTGAGAGTGCAGGACCTGAAACACACACAGACAAATTTCATTTAAAGACAAGAACTAACGAGCCATGGCCGACGTAAATGTGTTTTATCTACTTTATCATAAATGTAACAAAGTGTCTAGAAAGTCAGCACATACATGTAATTTTTCATTTCTTTATGTGTCCATCTATAGAACGCTGCATGTTATAGTGTAAATCTGCCTGATCTGTCAGAAACCTGCCTGCAGAAAATGAACCTAAAGCATGTAATGCAAGGATGTCATCACTTTCAAGATGGAGAAAGCATAAAGTGACAATTATGAATCACTTAATATGATAAGGAGATTCTGCAGGTCATTGATCAAAGTATAAAATTAAAATAAACTGTATTTTTAGTGACACAAGATACAAATATGGAAGCAAGATGTATAATTAGAATTATTTATAATAAACATTAATATTGCAATTTCTTTAACCATAGAGAATAACTAAATCCTTCAGGACAATGTCACATCAATGCACTGAACTCACTCCACCTAACAGCCTCCACATGTTCTCACTGTAATTTCCCCTCATGAATGAATTTATGCTGCACTAATCTGACTGTTTGCAGGGAAATCAAACGCATTTCACACGCAGTACTCGAGCTGACTTACCTTTGTTTGAATGAAGACTTGTACGCGCTGACTCCACAGATAAGGTATGAAATAGGGCTGGGCGATATGACCCAAAATTCATATCTCGATATTTTTTAGCTGCATGGCGATATAAGATATATATCTCAATGTTTTTTTTTAAAAAGCCATAAGTTAAGAACAAAAAGAGAGTTCTTAGTCACACTGTGTCCCAGATGTCACACGGGCATTTTCTTTACATACAGCGTAGATGTACATGAAGAAATTACTCATAAATAAATTATCAGCATTTATTAAATAATCATGGTCCATAAATAAAAGAAAACAATGTTGTTTTTGTGCATAACAAAAAGCTCACAATTGTGCAGTCAAAATGTAAACTAATAGAAGCTGAGCATAATAACAAAGAGACAGATTTCACAGCTGCACCACGTCTCTGAACAGGTGCCATTTGTGGTCCTTATACACACACAGTACGGTAATATTACGTTGAAGCACAGTACGTATCACTCCGCGAGGCGGCTCCATCAAGCGGTGCAGCTCCTTAGCTTAGCAAAGTCATATTAAAACATTTTTTGACAGATTGCTGAGCGCTGTGCACCACATAAAATCGGTTCGCGGTCAGTAAGCACAACCAGAATTCATACATAAGGCGCACTGTCGAGTTTTGAGAAAATGAAAGGATTTTAGGCCGTGCAGCCCCTTCGGGCTGCATGTCGTTAGCGCGGTTAGCTCGCTAACACGTTGACGCCGTCCAGCCCCACGCACGGGGCGATCCGCGGTAACTCGCTAACGGAGATTTTCCGCTTTCATCTTGTCATTGCCTGCAGGTGAAGCTATGGGGGAGGCGGAGTTGTGTTCAGTGAAGGAGAGGCGAGGCCGAGTAACGTTTCGTAGAGACAAAAGTGGACGAAAGAGAGGCAAACCTGCGGCTCCACAACGTAACATAGACTATATCGATATAAACGATATTGTCACATCTTATATCTCGTATGAAAATATATCGATATTTTTAAAAAACTCGATATATCGCCCAGCCCTAGTATGAAATATATCAGGCTACGTCAATAGCGGTTGGTCTTCAGGGTTTCTACTCCACGGCTGCATTTCATACGGGTCCACATTTCCAATGCACGCTATTTTCTGCAAGTACAGCTGCTTTGCCTCTGGATGCAATCGGTCTCTATACAGTCCATTCTCTTTTGAGCTGCTTTTAAGCGTCTTGTAATCGTCGTTCCAACACACTGTGTTTGTTTTGATTCGTAGACCCCGAAAATGGTGCCGCGCTCCCACAATGCATTGCGGCGTGACGTCATCTCCAAAGCCTCCAAAGTTCCCTCAGTGGGCTGGTTTCAGTCATTATGCAAATGTACTGTTTATAAGATTGTGGAAACTTGCAGTCAGCTGAGACTGAAGAAGTCACTTGGATGAGTGATGAAATGTTTCTCCCACAAAACGCTACGTCCAGATGAACAGAATCAACTTTTGGAGATTTAAAATAAAAATCAATATTTCAAAATGAATCCTTTAATAAATACTTAATAAAAACTCCCAATAAAAAACTCATTTCAAAAACCATTTTCAATTTCCACATTAAAAAAGAGAATTTTAAACTGCAATTTAAATAAGACAGATTTATTTCTGACATTTTCCATTTCCTGCATTTTTCCCGTTCCTGTTAGCTCGTGAATTCGCTATTTTATTAGCAAATTACGGTGGCTGGGAAGTGCAAAGCGCAACAAATTAAAAAACGGCAACAAATTAAAAATCCACAACAAATTAAAAAACCGCAACAAATTAAAAAACCGCAACAAATTAAAAATCCACAACAAATTAAAAAACCGCAACAAATTAAAAATTCGCAACAAATTAAAAATTCGCAACAAATTAAAAAACCACAACAAATTAAAAATCCACAACAAATTAAAAAACCGCAACAAATTAAAAATTCACAACAAATTAAAAATTCACAACAAATTAAAAAACCACAACAAATTAAAAATCCACAACAAATTAAAAAACCGCAACAAATTAAAAATCCACAAATTAAAAATCCACAACAAATTAAAAATCCACAACAAATTAAAAAACCGCAACAAATTAAAAATCCTTGACGGAAAGGGATTGTCTGAAATACCGGAAGTGGAGAGTGATGTCACGAGAGGGGGCGTGGCCAGAATTTTTGGTTGAGGCGCCATGTTTCTGGGCCAAACAAAGCGCTAGCGAAAGAGGAGCGAAAGTACACGGATAACACCAGTTATGGTTCGTACTTGCTGTGCGGTCGGTTGTAAAGTTAGATCGCACGACCGGCAAGGGAATAAGGTTGAAAATGGTTTATCTTTTCATTCTTTCCCCACCTGGAAGCAACATGAGGCAGCTCATGTATCGGATGTTACCAAAAGAAGGCGTCTAGTCTGGATAGCAGCTGTGAGACCAGCTGATATCCAGTTCGATTCCATCTCCAAATATCTGTTGGTGTGCTCCAGACATTTTCATTCCGGTAAGTTATAGATATGTTCATATCACTCTTTATCGGTCTTTTAAGTCTGACATCACTAGCCGTGTCTTGGCTCAAACTCCCAAGAGCACCTGCAGGTCCATAAATCACACGATCACTGTGGCATCACTGAGTGTTGAAAAACTATCTAAAGTCTTTCATCTGTAATAAAATGATCAGCGTTCTGCTCTACCATGTGTAACAATTGAGTTTATCATCCAGGCATCCATGAAGACGAAATTAGCAGGAAGTTAGCTCGCTAGATTCCATCTAAATACAATATAGCATGTCCTAACTGAGGGATTTTGGAAACAAAGTCAAACGTACAGCTCTGCTATCACTTCCAACATAAATGAAGACAGAAAACTAAACAGCAGTGACGTTTGTAGGGTACTGAAGTTTGGCTAGCTGGTGTAAAACGATGTGCTACGTGACCGTTAGCGGCACAGCTATGTTAGCATAATATAAACACTAACTTTTTCCACTTAATAAAAGTTATCGTGAGGATTCTCGGTGGTCAGGAACAACGGCGCTTCGTGTCCATCCCGTGTAGATGTTAGTGAAACTGTTGGGAAGACAACATGAACATTTTACTTATACTGTATAATCTGCAGATTCTGACAGAAATCTGCATATCCTTTGAAGCACCGCTCCTCTCTAAAATGGCAATAAGGATAATTATTAGGCCATATGTAAATAACAAAATAATTTAAAGCAAAGTCTGAAACAAATCTTTATATTTAAGGGGCATCAGTCAAACAATACTGTTTGGTCTGGGTCTAAACAGAGCGTGTTGTGTGTGACATCTGCTTTTGCATATGTGGGCCACTTTGAGGGTTCACAAAGGAGCGTGTTTGCTGTCACATTTTATTTGTAGTGTGAACAAGCAGACAAAAAAATCGGAATTGAGCATTAAGACCTGTAGTGTGAACGTAGCCATAGTGAGTAGAGTGCATTGATGTGACATTGTTCTGAAGGATTTAGTTATTCTCAGTGGTTAAAGAAATTGCAATTATTTATTCATATTTATTAGAAATAATCCTAATTACATATCTTGCTTCCGTGTTTGTGTCCTGTGTCACAAAAATACATTTTTTACTATAATACATTGATTAATGACCTGCAGAATCTCCTTATCATATTACGTGTCCATAATTGTCACCTAAAGTCAAACTTTATGCTTTCTCCATAAAGTGATTACATACTTTAGTTTCATTTTCTGAAGTCAGGTTTCTGAAAGAGAACAGACAGATTTGGAATATAACATGCAGCATTCTATAGATGGATACATAAAAAAATGGAAAATTACATGTATGTGCTAACTTTCTAAACACTTTGTTACATTTATGATAAATGGATTTGAAAGTAGATAAAACACATTTATGTTGGCCTTGGCTCATTAGTCTTTTTCTTTAAATTAACTTGTAACTTGTATGTTTCAGGTACTGCACTCTCAAAGACTGAATGAACCAGCATTGCAGCCATGGGTCATTGTGAGCATCACAGGGAAGGTTGAAGCCGCCCACTGCACCTGTATGGCCGGAGTCGTGGAGACCTGCAGCCATGTCGCTGTTCTTCTTTTTAAAGTAGAAGCAACAATGCGGATCTGTGGCACAAGGGCTGTTACAGATGAACCTGCATACTGGGTTTTGCTGGGTAATATGACCAAGATACAGCCAGAGGTTGGCCATAAGATAGACTTCTCCTCTTCAGCTGCCCAAAAACTGCTCTGGATCAAAACATAAACAGACCATCCGTATTGAAAGGTAAAAGGAGCCGTCCTCAAAACAGAAAAATCCCACCTGCTACTGTGGAGGAGTTGTCACTGCTATTGGATACTTTGCTGGAGCACAGTAAAGCTGTGGGTTGTGGGAATGACCCATAATGTTTTATATAAGGGTCTAGATTTATGCCTGAAGTGCACTGCCATGTAAATAATTTGCATTTACTGAATATGTACTGACTGAGTACCACTGTTCAAAAGTTCAATAAAGAAACAAACTAATTTTTGCCTCTTTTTTATTATAGAATATCACATCAGTTACAATGTAGAATCCATGTCATTTATAGTTTATAAAAGACAAAATGTTTACACAAAATCATGACAGCATTTACACGATATCACCCACTACTAACACTACTTAATTTACTATCAATTACTTCAATTTATCTTCTGAAAAATTACCGCTATTTATACAGCACAAGACTTAAGAATATTTAACAGGAGCAAGTTTCATTTTCCCCTGGTTTTACTACCACACTGTTCATCAAAACGGCAGCAAACCTTCACCATCTTATCCAGAAGGGTCACCTCTTCACCCTCACATGGAAGAAGTATTGGCATGGTGGTATGTTTGAAGCAGGTCCCTTGTGTAGCGCTGGAACCCAGTCACGATGTTTCATCCATTTCATTGGCTGGTCTGCTGCAATAATGCCAAATAATTAGCAAGTCTATAAATAGCACGTAGTTCTGCAAAATCACTCATTAGGATGTTTTTTTTTTCTAATTTGCTATGACCTCAGAGTGCATCGAAAAGAAAACTAATAGGCTATCTGGTCTTTAAGTGGTGGCGTGACAAATCCTGCTTCCAGGCCTAAAGTAGTCTGCGTTTAATATGGATTTTGTGTTGTTAACATGTTTAATGTTTTGTATTGTCTTCTATTTAATCTCAAAAAACTCCTAAAAACAGTCAGTGATCACTGTTGGCTTCCCACTGCTTCTATCACCACTAATCATTTGAAAGCTCAGTTTTTAAAACCTTACGATGTAGCTACAGCCCAGCCCATGCAGCAGTATATGAATGACTAATCCTATTCATCCTTGTGGATGGATTATCTCAGTTGTTCTCCTGGCTGGAGTTTGGTCCGTTTACAGCATCCTGCGATGCGATTACATTTGTTTCTGACCACCGAGAATCCTCACGATAACATTTATTAAGTGGAAAAAGTTAGTGTTTATATTATGCTAACATAGCTGTGCCGCTAACGGTCACGTAGCACATCGTTTTACACCAGCTAGCCAAACTTCAGTACCCTACAAACGTCACTGCTGTTTAGTTTTCTGTCTTCATTTATGTTGGAAGTGATAGCAGAGCTGTACGTTTGACTTTGTTTCCAAAATCCCTCAGTTAGGACATGCTATATTGTATTTAGATGGAATCTAGCGAGCTAACTTCCTGCTAATTTCGTCTTCATGGATGCCTGGATGATAAACTCAATTGTTACACATGGTAGAGCAGAACGCTGATCATTTTATTACAGATGAAAGACTTTAGATAGTTTTTCAACACTCAGTGATGCCACAGTGATCGTGTGATTTATGGACCTGCAGGTGCTCTTGGGAGTTTGAGCCAAGACACGGCTAGTGATGTCAGACTTAAAAGACCGATAAAGAGTGATATGAACATATCTATAACTTACCGGAATGAAAATGTCTGGAGCACACCAACAGATATTTGGAGATGGAATCGAACTGGATATCAGCTGGTCTCACAGCTGCTATCCAGACTAGACGCCTTCTTTTGGTAACATCCGATACATGAGCTGCCTCATGTTGCTTCCAGGTGGGGAAAGAATGAAAAGATAAACCATTTTCAACCTTATTCCCTTGCCGGTCGTGCGATCTAACTTTACAACCGACCGCACAGCAAGTACGAACCATAACTGGTGTTATCCGTGTACTTTCGCTCCTCTTTCGCTAGCGCTTTGTTCGGCCCAGAAACATGGCGCCTCAACCAAAAATTCTGGCCACGCCCCCTCTCGTGACATCACTCTCCACTTCCGGTATTTCAGACAATCCCTTTCCGTCAAGGATTTTTAATTTGTTGCGGTTTTTTAATTTGTTGTGGATTTTTAATTTGTTGCGGTTTTTTAATTTGTTGCGGTTTTTTAATTTGTTGCGGTTTTTTAATTTGTTGTGGATTTTTTATTTGTTGCGGTTTTTTAATTTGTTGCGGTTTTTTAATTTGTTGTGAATTTTTTATTTGTTGCCGTTTTTTAATTTGTTGCGGTTTTTTAATTTGTTGTGGATTTTTAATTTGTTGCCGTTTTTTAATTTGTTGCGCTTTGCACTTCCCAGCCACCGTAGCAAATAGATTAGATTTGGGATTTTGAAATAATGATTTATAAATAGTGTTTTTATTTTAAATGAAATGATTGAATAATAAATTATTTTAGTAATTTTAAAATTACTAAAATAATTAAAAAATTAAATATAAAATGCATATTATTTGGACAAATTTATTATTGAAGCACAAAATTCTTTATTTTGATGCACGTGGCCCTTCTGGTCCTCCATAGCGCTGGTCTTCATCTTTGTCTGCTGACTTAGTAAGTGTCCTCCGTGGGTACCCTCAGAGGCTGAGGTTGCTCCAGGCTGATCATGAGCGTGGGGTCTCTGCTCATCACATCACCGTTATTAGAATGTGCATTGCCCACAAATGGGTGTGCCCTCTCTTGCTGAGGATTTGGTGTAAGACAGAACTCCTCTCTCTCCTGCTGCTCCAAGTGTCTGAGGATGGCCTTGGACAGGAAGTGAGGATCATCCTCCTGCTCATCTAGAAAATGATGAAGACGAAGAAGAAGATTATCTGGTTGTTAATTCCATGTTTTCAGCTTTATAACAATCGAAGAACTACACAGTGAAAGATAAATATGAGTTCACATGAGGCCAGAGTTGAAACTGATCCTCTGACCTACATATTTCATTTCAGCTTCATACTGTGTCACATTTAGACTCCAGTGTAGCAACAAAACCCCTTTAAAAACAGCCACAACATCTTTGTGGGAAAGTGGATAAGCTGAAAGCTAAAATCCTCCTAAAAGCAGCCTGTGTCATGCTGGGAGTACAAAGTCCCCCCCCCCCCTCTCTCTCTCTCTCACACACACACACACACACACTACCATTGAGCAGGATGAGCTTGTAGCGGTTGCGACACTCCAGCGAATGCTCCAGGATGTCCTGCAGGGTCCTGAAGAAGAGCAGAACCTGCTGTCTGCGCTCAGGCTCCCCAAAACCAGCGCTGCTCTCCTGGGACATGTTGTACAGCGTCAGCAGAGGCGTCGCATACTCCACCACACACTCATGGACCTGTTGACACACAAACACACATAGACATGAACAAAAAACAGACACTCAGGGAAAGATATATTTCCCGGACAGATAATCCTTTAAAAGCTTGCAGCACTCTCCTCTCAGATATGTTTGATTCTCGTGTTTTACAGCTAGATGGTGCTGTTACTACGCTTTCACAAACTAGCTCTCCACCGGTGGATTCTTTGGTTTAACCAGGAGGTCGTATCAATGCTGTGCTATTGAAGGGAAATAGTCAAAGGTGAGGTAGATTATTTTACTTCTTTATTTCAAAGTATAAGAAATATCAGATGATAAGGAGTCTGTTTTATAGTATGTCGTAATCCAGAAATAAATATTCAGTGAAATAATGTCACAATGATCAGATCAGCTCAGCAGACAGTGTAAAGGTGTTAGGATTTCCTGGCTTCACTGAGGAAGATCATGATGTTAAAGCTACAGCAAAAGTAACATAAAGAGCAACTTTAGCGCTTGGCCACTCAGCATGGACGGTTCGCAGCACGGATCCCTTCACACTCATAAAAGCATACACCAAACACGTCCTGCAAGTTTACGTTTATTTGAATATTAAATATGCACTAAACTGAATATATATGCATATATATGTAAAAATAACATGATTCCATGTAATGTCTGCAGCAGTAAATTAAAGCCATTCACTTTGAGCTATCTGTGGCTATTTTTAGTCCTAAATGAAACCCCAAATGCTTTCATGTCGCCCCAAACTTCCTTTCTTTTGACTGAACTATTGCTTGTGAGTACAGTCAGTGTTAGATTTGCATCAAACACGTTGGATACACAGCACGCTGATGTTCTCTAAGATACTGAAGCAAATTATGAGATAAAGGCCCTTGAGTCTGTCACTTTGCTGTGACTCTCATTGTCTGTCGTATTTAAACTGTGCAATCTTTGCAAATCTGATCAAAGGAGAAAAATATGAGCATGAGTCTTTCAACCCACACTTGCAGCAAAAAACCCCGATGCTGAGTTCATTTCCTGCACGAGATGTTTACAGCTGTTTAATACTGACCAAACATTTTTAATATGGACTTCAGTCCAGTCGGACGCACATTAATCAAGTAAAAAAACAAACAAAACTATGCCTGGGTTACTTTATGCTTGCATACCTTCCTATTCTCATCCATTATGCGGTACACACTGTGCTTGTAGACCCGCCCCCGGACTCCTGCCCTGTCAATCTCGTTGTTTGGTAGGTTGTCATAGAATTGGATGTTTTCATCCTCATCCTCCAGCTTATGGGAAATGTTGGCATTGAGAGGGATGAGGATGAGGAGCTTCCTGGAGCCACGACCCCAACTGGTGTTGTTTAACTGGTGTGTGGCACAAAACCCTGCGATGGACTGCTCCAAATCTGAATAGACACGCAAACACAGAAACAGATCTCTTCATTCACATTCATCCTCCATCTCTAGAATAGAGCAGAAAGTGTAGCAATGTGACCCTGTGAGCCAAAAAGAACAGGCGGCAGAGTCTAGCAGCTTAATAGATTCAACTTGAACTGGTTAATAAATTTATTTAAATCAATTCACTTGTATTTATATAAATCACAACAACAGTTGCCTCAAGGCTCTTTATATTGTAAGCTGAAGACAGAGAAAATGGAGAAATCCCCAACATTCACGTGACCCCTTTAGAGCAAGGTCTGTGGCAACAGTGGGAAGGAAAAACTCCCTTTTAACAGGGAGAAACCTCTGCACACATGGACACACACTGAATTTAACAGCACATGAGGGCAAAACATGATTTGTTTGTAGATGTTGTCATGTTACTGACGTGGCAGCACCAGTCGCAGGTATCCCAGGTAGAAGGACCAGGCAAGGCCGTGGGCTACGTTCTTCTTCCTTCCCTCGCAGATGTCTGACACCTCCACCGCCGACGGACCCTGCATGCCAACCACAGAAACAGCCGCAACAATGTCACAACACTTCACCTATGCTCAGGAGCCACCTGACACCCTGCTGAAGGTGCCAGGCGAAAGAAAAGGGCATCCTCTCACCCAAGCTGCCCTTTTCCATGTGGAACAAATATATTTTTAGGTTGAATTCAGCATGAGGGACACAGTCAGCTGGACCAAAAGAGATCTGTGCAAAACGCAGTGGTCATTGTTGCTAATGAAGACATGTTTAGAGTCTATTTTTACTCAAGAAATGCCATTTCAGTTTTAATCAGGTAAAGCCCCGGGGAGGGACTGGTCTTTCTGTAGTGTAGTCCTTTAAAGCTGTTTTTTTTGTGAGCCACAAACACACACCGAGCTCTGACTGAGATCAAATTGTCAGGTTGGTGAATTCTCCTCAGTAAAGGCTTTAACTACTAAAATGTAATCAAATACCCTGCCAGTCAAACGTTTGGACACACTTTCTCATTTAATGGTTTTTCTTTGTCTTTACTACTTTCTACATTGTAGATACAAACTGAAGACATCAAATATATGAAACAAGATATATTGATATATGTAGCAAAGAGAAGAATTATTGATAATTCTCCTGAAAGTATTTAAGTTAAGATAACTCTTTATTATCATTGCTCATTCATACTTAGTACAATACTACAACAAAATTGGAAAGTAGCCAGCCTTTGCTTTGTTGACAGCGCTGCAAACATTTGGCCTTCTCTCAATGAGCTTCATGATGTATTCACCTAAAATGGTTTTCACTTCACATGTGCACCTTGTGAGGGTCCATTTGTGGAATTTCTTGCCTTCTTGATGGGGTTGGGACCATCAGGTGTGTTCTGCAGAAGTCAGGCTGGTACACATCTGACAGCCCTATTTGACAACTGTTAGAGTTCATATTATGAGTTCTAACAGTAGTTAGAACTAAGAACCAACCAGCTAAGTAAAGAGAAACAACAGTCCATCATTACTTTAAGGACTGGAGGTCAGTCAGTCCGGAAAATTGCTAAAACTTTGAATGTGTCCCCAAGTGCAGTCGCAAAAACCATCAAGCACTATGATGAAACTGGACCACCCCAGGAAAGGAAGACCAAGTGACCAAGAGGATAAATTCATCCGAGTCACCAGCCTCAGAAATCTCAAGTTAACACCGCCTCAGATTAAAGCCCAGATAAATGCCGCACAGAGCTCCAGTAGGAGACACATCTCTACATCAACTGTTCAGAGGAGACTTTATGGTCAAATAGCTGCTAAGAAACCATGACTAAGGAAAAGCAACAAGCAGAAGAGATGTGTTTGGACCAAGAAACACAAGGAATGGACATTAGACCAGTGGACATTTGTGCTTTGGTCTGATGAGTCCAAAATTCAAATCTTTGGTTCCAGCCGCCGTGAGATGCAGAAAAGGTGAACGGATGGTCTCTACATACACGGTTCCTACCGTGAACTACTGGTGACACCGTTGATGATTTAAATGGACCACAGAGCGAAGGCAAAAAGGCCAACAAGTGCTCAGCATGCCTTTGAACTCCTTCATGATTGTTGGAAAATTTTTCAGTTGACGACCTCATGGAGCTCATCGAGAGAATGCCAAGAATGTGCAAAATCAAAGCAAAGGGCAGATATTTTTAAGAATCTAACATTTAAAACATGTTTGGAGTTATTTCAGACTTTTTTGTTTACTACATAATTCCTTATGTGCTCATTCATAGTTTTGATGCCTTCAGTGAGAATGTACAACGTAAAGAGTCACGAAAATAAAGAAAAAGCATCAAATGAGAAGGTGTGTCGAAACTTGGGACTGGTAGTTTATGTTTGAGATCCCACACTGTCTGAGTGCATGTAAAGACAGACTGCTGCTGGGACGATTGCATGCACTGTTGAGCATGGCGAGTGCAGACCTGCCTGTAGCTCCGTGTTTATGTTCATAGTGAAAGTCTTCTAGTATAGACAGGCTGGTGGACATTCCAGAAGTGCTGCTAATTAATGACTGTGTGCAATGTAAGTTTAGCTCTGGGTGCAACAGTGGCAGCTGGATCAAGAGGAGAGAACATTCATCATCATGAGAACTCGATTTCTTTGGAAGGATGAATTACTTTACTGAGGAGTGCTGTGTGAACAACATTTGAAATGAGGTAGCAGCACTTGTGTAGTGCATCCTCAACTTCCTCGACATGTTAATGTGGTAAAGAGTTGTGCTGCTGTATTTGTGTTGCAGCCTGTTTACGACTTTTTCTTGATTTTCCATTCCCAGATGTTCCACTTGTTCAGCGTCTTTTTGGGATGTCCCAAGTGTTGCTTTATTTCTACATGATGTGAACAGCAGCAACATCTGTGTCCACTATGATTTCTATGACTATGTCCTATGAACGACCCTCTTTGAACAGAGGCGTGGTTTACGACACCAAATGTCTGCCATCTATAATCCAGTTTTGAGATCCCTTCCCAGACGCCTTAATGCCCACTCACATCCTGGGCCAGGTTTCACAATGAGTTCACCTGAAACCTTGGCTGATTGTGATCTACAACCGTTTTCACACCTTGGCTCGTGTGATTTTAGTAGAGGATCATTAGGGGGTCCTTTGTCCCTCTTGGGGGGGGGACACTCCCACAGGGCTTAAGGCTACGTCCACACTAGCCCGGATAAATTTGAAAACGGCATTATCGAATGAAAATGCTCCGCGTCCACACTATCGTTTTCAGTCATTTTCACAGAGTTGTGCGTCCACATTGAAACGGACGAAATCGCTTACGTTTCAGTACTGCGCATGTGTGAAGCGCAAGAAGAGAAACCTGCCTCATTTCTGTGTGCTGCTTATTTACTTTCCGGCTCTCTGAAACGTCGCGGCAAAATGTCGAGGAAAAGCACCGAGTTTTTTAAATGGAATAACAATGAGGTGGAGTTGTTGCTGCGAGTAACACAAAACTACAAAGTTGCAAAAGCGAGTGAGAATTAAAGAATTTGAAGAAAAGCTATCCGGAGCATGTACAGACTGATATTAATCTTTAATAGGGCTGTCAAAATCCAGAGCAAACAAAACAAACGCTGTATAATGCCCTCCGCTATCTTTGTTTAATTGGTCACATGACTGCATCACATGACTAAAATGTGTCATCGTTTTCATCACTGTCTACACTGCAACGCGAAAATGGCGTTTTCAAATGTATCTGCTTAGGAGAGTTTCCTTGAATGACAATGACGTCTCAGTGTGGATGGGAGGCCAAAACGGAAGAAGACGATGCATTTTCAAATGAAAACATATTAGTGTGGACATAGGCTAAATCTGGGACTCCCCAACATTTGACCTTAGAACTGAGGAAGCTTCTTGGATGAGAGGATAAACATCTTCAAGCAACTTAAAGAAGTCCAGACGGTTTTCTTTCTAACCTCAAGTATTTAAACTCCTTTACTCTGTTTTTTCTTTTCAGTCATCTTCTCTCCAGTGCACACCTCCACCTCAGTAGGTTCTCTTCCACCTGCCTCCCACTCTAGACCAGTAATATGTTTAAACCTCACAGTCCACAGAAACTCCTGCCTAACCTCGTCTCTCAACCTGTCCATCACCACTGCAAACAAGAAGGGGCTCAGAGCCAATAACTAATAAAATCCCAGCTCCCAACCTAGAACCCATCTACCATTCCTGCCCCACACCTCACCACACGTCACCACCCACTCCTGACGTCCTCCACACTTTCAGTCTGTATAAGCTGTACTGCTGCTCGCTGATTGTCACCTCTCTTCTTAACCTAGCTTTCCCATCGCCTCATCAATTCTATCCCTGTGTAATTACAGCTCTGCACCTCACCCTTGTTTGTTCAAAAACTGCACCATCTTGTGGTAAATTTCGGTATTACACAAACACATTGCTTTAATTGATATTGCTTCAACAAAATACTTGTTTTAGACATGAATTCATGGTGGTTCTTCTTCACATTTTGGTGACAGTTTTATATTTGTCATAATATACTTAATAATTAGTAAAGGCTGAAAGCCCTGTAAGAGAAAGACAGTGATGTGCAATGAAGACGTGTCTGTAACCTCACCAGGACTCCAGAGACTTTCAACAGTGGGTAAAGGACAAACACAAGGACAAGGAGTTCCCAGATGTTGCATTTGTGTGGTAGATGATGTCCAGCCAGGTACAGCATTAGGCTTGCCACACCAGCAGCGAGCAGGGTCTTGCCCCCCAAACCACAGGCAGGGAGCATGTGGCTTAGCATCCCTTGTCCTCGATATCTGGTCAGAACATGGAAGGAAGAAGGGCAAATTTGGCCCCGTTAACACGTGTTGCTGCTATACAGAGTAATTATTACTTTAAAAAAGCTGTCTCGGTATCTCTAACAATAATTTGGCAGCAAACATGTTTTTTGTCAGTTTTAAGCTCCACCAGTTGTGGAAAGAAATATCTTTACTAAAAAATCATCCTAAGAAGTGACACAGTACTCACGAACAGTAAAGTCTCAGCTTGTGGAAATAAATCAATGAACTCGGAGATACTAAGTTGTTACTGTGATCCAAGCCTCTTGTTTTATATATAGTGATAGTAAGCATACTGAATGGTTTTAAACTGCTTTAATCAGTTGTAACTTCTGACGCTGAAAATGAAGCAAAGTCAAAAACTGCAGTTCCTTCAGTGGCCACTTGAGGCTAACAGTAATGTTATGGAGCTACTGCCATCTTTCATATACAGTTAATGTATTACAACACCTTTCCTCTCACCTTGTGTTTGAATGATATATCAGCTCCTCTGCCAGCAGACAGAGCCCATGTAGCAAAGGGCCACCAGTCAGCATGAGTACTGCCATGGCAATCCAGCCAAGCAACTTCTCAGGAGAGAATAAAAGCATGCCTCCTATAGTTACGGCAGCTGTAACCGCAGCACAGAGTTTAGGTAAATCCCCACGGGGCCGAGGGATTAGAGCATCCTGTTCTCGAGGACACTGCATCTGTCAGGAAGGAAAAGATAGAGCTTACAGAAAAGTAGATACTGTAGAGCCAGTTCACCCAAGCTTTTATTGAAGTCTAACTTCTGGTCTGGAATATTAAAGTTTATCATCAGGAGTAACAAATTGCATGGTTGTGGATGTTTGGAGGTTTGAACCCTTTTAACACAAATTTGTTTAACTTCTATAACTTTAAAAGACGTGAGCACCATCAGCTGTTACACAAAAGCTTGAATCTACCTACAGAAGAAGTGAACAGGTGGACTGTAGTCATTCAGCATAAACAAATAGGACCAACAGGGTGGGGTGGGGTTCATTTTTCCACAGGAACCCTCTGCAGCTGAAACCTGCTTATTGAAAAACTGGTTATGCGCAGGTTTGTTTTGCAATTTCTTCTCCTGTTAAGGCAAAACTGGTATCCTGACAGCCATCACAGCACTGCACCAATCATAAAAGGCAGAAGGGAAGTGCCAAAGGGCAAAAATGATGCCGTGTGACAATATAGATTCTCACCAAAACACTTCAGTGTTACAGGTGTTACTGAAGAGTGTTAAAGCACAATGAGGTACACTTAATATGCCCGCTAGCTGGCTGATTTGATGTAGTCCCTCTAAACAGAAGCTGCAGCCTTTTACTTTAACGTTACACGTGTCTGTAATCACGTTTCATTGCAGTGTGAACACTGAAGACAGCTGTGGTAAGTAACAGAGTGCAGTTTGTCTGTTAGTATGTTATAAAACTACAACAGAGACAAAGATGCAGATGAAGGGACTCACCTTGATGTGCCTGCTGTGATCCAGACTGGAGAGATTTCCTCTGTCTGCTCTATTTGTGCCTCTCCTCTCTCTCTGTCTCCACCCCTCATGCTATAACAGGAATTTCAGTTTTCATTTCACGTAAATATTCTCACTACCACAGTAAAAGAGAGGTAAAGAGTGAGTGGCAAAGAAAGAGAGAGAGAAAGTGAAAAAATAGAGACGGGTAGAGAGCTAATACGCTCAAGGAAGTTCTGGCTCTGCACCAATAAAACTTTCATTGTGTTTCCTTCGTTCAGCTGCTGGGAGGGTGAAGCAAAGACCTACCGTATACATGAGAGAGAGGGAGGGAGAGGTAACTTGAGCTTGAACTGAATGTGTGAACATTAACTCCTATTTAGTCCATAAAAGTCTCAAAGCTTGGAAGCATTTTATATGACTCAAATGTTGCAACAGCATTGAATTGAACTGAATTGATTTACCTTTATTAGTCCAACAAGGCAAGCATGCTGCACACAGTGGTTGCTGTTATCACTGTTTGCTGTCACTTCCTATAAAGTACTTGTAGATGAGTACTGAAGTGCTCATCCTGCTATCTGTACCTGAGCTGTGGTAACGCACAAATTTTCCTGCTGTGGGATCAAAAAAAGTCTTGCTTGGCTTTTTAATGTCCGTTGGTTCTTTCTTTTAAACCAGTGCACATTATATTGTTCTTCTTCCTAAAGCAGAGTCATAGTCAGCATGGCTTGGTTAGTTGGGTGCTTTACTTTGGTTATTCCCAGTAAATTGGAACTGATTGTCTTTAATGCTCTTCGGCTTGGCGTACTCGTTGTGGTACAGCGTGTGGTGTTGGTGCATTTTTTAGTAGAATATGATATTTTTAATATATTGTGGGACTTTGTAAGCAGCTAACTCTACTAACTAATCTTTCCGTGATGTTTGAGCTTTGAGGAAGGAAATTCAAGTGTTTTATTTGTGTGTTAATTAGACTTGATCAGCTGGTGTCTGTGTAAGTGTATGGGTGCACTTTGCTGACTTCCTGTCTTTAGCTGGTAACTTTGCACTCTACTTTTTCACAAGAATGGCCACATTCATCTTCAAAGGGTTTAGGGTAACAATGTTAAAAATGAAAACGGGTTTTCACAGACCAGTGGTTGGGAATCACTTCTCTTTACAAACAGGAAGCATGTAAACGTGTATCATGAATGTATGATTAGCTACAGAGATGTGGAAATACTTTTGATAGTATTAGTGAATTTTGTCATACAGAATCATAAAACTGAAAGAAGAACAAAGAGTGCTGTGTAAGACGCATCGAAGAGTTTAACTGCTGCACAGTGCATGCTGGAAACTCTGCTCATATGCAAATTTTTATTTAATTAAGTTTGCATTTGGGAGAGTTTCAGTTCGGATGTGGCCTAAACATAAATTACTAGACATTTTAAGCAGGAGTAATCTTTACCAGTAACAGTTTCTTAGTCGGATATGTGTGTGCAATTCATTCACACTCTCTGTCTTTAAAGCAAAGTGAGCTGCTTTCTGTCACAACTGATCAGCTGCTACTTAGCACAAATATCTTATGGACAATGGTGGGCATCCTCTGCATACGGCCATAAGGAACCAGAAGAGTCTGTTCAGCGACAGGTTGCTTCTCCCAAAGTCTAAGACCAACAGACTTAAAAACTCCTTTGTCCCACATGCCATCCAACTATTTAACTCCTCGCTGGAGGGCAGGGGGAGGGGAAACAGGAGGACAAAGGAGGGCGGGAACAACTAAGCTGTAGTGCTTTTTATTGTGCAATATTTTTTATAGTCGACTGTGCAATAATCACTGTGCAACAGACTCACAATAGTTGAAATGTGCAATAGACCTGTGCAATCTACATTTCATCATAGACTATATTTCACTGGTATTCATATTTATCCCTATTATATATTCTGTATTTATATAAAAGTGTATATATGCTATATTTATGCTTATATTCAGTCTCTCTCGTTCCCCTTTATTTGGTATTCTACCTCTGCAACATGCGGAGAAACCCACCCGAGGGGTTAATAAAGTTTGTTTTAATCTAATTCACGCATGCAGACATGGTCATGGTGATCTCTGAAGTTCAAACTGAGCATCAGAATGAGGAAGAAAAGTGACTTCTGAGACGTTGTTGCCAGATGGGCTGGTCCAACTATTTCAGAAACTGTTGATCTGGGATTTTCTCACACAGCCATCTGTAGGGTTTCCAGAGTATGGTCTGCTTTGAGCTAATAGGAAAAATGCAGTAACTTAGATTTCATTCAATTAAACCAAGTTGTGCAGGAGAGCATCTCTGAATGCACAGCATGTAAAGCAGCAGACGACCACATAATATTTTATTAAAGGAATTAAAGACACTGCACTGCAATGATATGTATCTAATATCCAATTTGTTTATGTGAATAAAGAGCCCTCTTCACACTACAGTTTATTATGCGTTCCACAGGGTTCCATGCTAGGACCAATTCTGTTTACATCATTGATGGCATTACCCTGGCCTTCAGTAACACAGTGAGGAATCTTGGTATTTTTTGACCATCCTGTCCTTCAATGTGCATATTAATCAAATATGCAGGGTTGTTTTGTTGCAATGTCTCTAAAATTAGAAATATTCTGTTTTAGAGTGATACAGAAAAACTGGTTTATGCATTTATTACTTGTAGGCTGGACTATTGTAATGAATTATTATTAGGATGTTCTAAAAACTCCCTGGAAAAGCCTTCAGTTGATCCAAAACGCTGCAGCGAGAGTACTGACAGGGAGAGCAGATTTCTCCCACACTAACTTCTTTTCATCAGCTCCCTGTACAATTTAGATTCTAATTTTGAGTCCTTCTCATCACATACAAGGTCTTGAATAATCAGGCCCCATCTTATCTTAAATATGTCATAGTACTGTGTCACCCAGTGGAGCACTTTAGACTGCAGGCTTACTTGTTGTTCCTAAAGTAGAATGGGAGGCAGAGCCTTCAGCTTTCAGGCCCCTCTTCTGTGAAACCAACTCCCAGTTTGGATTCAACAGAAAGATGCCCTCTCAATTTTTAAGATTAGGCTTAATACCTTTGTTTTTGATAAAACCTATATTTAGGGCTGGATCAGGTCACTCTCAATCCTCCCTTATGTTGCTGTAGGCCTAGGTTGCTGGGGCTTCCTGTGATGCACTGACTATTTCTTCTTCACCAACCTCTCTATGTATTTTTGCCCCACTCTCTTAATCATTAGCTAATATTAATGTCTGGCTCTGTTCCTCTCATCACCTCCAACCTTTTGAAAGAGATGGCCCCGCCCCTCCCTGAGCCTGGTTCTGCTGGAGATTTCTTCCTGTTAAAAGGGAGTTTTTCCTTCCCACTGTCGCCAAAGTGCTTGTTTAAAGGGGGTCTTATTTAAACGAATGTATATTTGATATCATGTTAAGACCTGATCTTTGCTCAGATCTTAACTACTTAAACTACTTCTCTTTAAATGTCTCTGTTGTGTGGCATCTTTCACATTTCCCACAGAACAGGTGCTCTAACTCTATGCAGCTCTGATCAGAGTTAGTTGTCTAAGGAGCTTGGAAAGAAAAGCATCTGGACTTCTTTAAGTTGCTTAAAGACGTTTCACCTCTCATCCGAGAAGCTTCTTCAGTTCTGTGATTTACACCCGTTTTCACACTCCCACAGGGCTTAAATCTGGGACTCTCCACCATTTGACCCTAGAACTGAAGAAGCTTCTCGGATGAGACGTGAAATATCTTCACATCTTTGGTTTATAAGCATCTTTGGTTTATGTCCGACAATATTTTAACGGACCGGCCTTTAAGGTGTTGCGGATAAATACAACAAAATAAAACCAGTACTGGTACCAAAAAAAAGAAGATGTATTCAAAACACACGGGAAAAGACCCAGGAAATAAAGTATTCTGATTCTGATTCTGATTCTGAAAACCGAGTTAACGCTAAAAACTGATAAAAACTCTGAAAACATCAGAGTTAGTCCTTTGTATTGCAATTTGTGTCTGTGATTATATTGGTAAGGAAACATGTGACAAGGAAATAAAGGCTCTGTATCCATACCAAAGGTTCATGCATATTTTATTCAAGAGTAAAAAAGTGGATCGTCCCATGGGGCATGCTTACAGTGTTAGTGACCGGGGGAGTCAAAACAGAAAGCTGAGAGAAAAGAGAGAGAGAGAGATTGAACAAGAGACAGAGAAAGTCAGAACCGTGGCACAGTTTCTATGGCACAGGGTCTCCCAAGGGGGGTTCACCTCTCCCAGAGAAGCACAAGATCAACCAAGGAGCAACGCAACATGAAGAGCAACCAGTAGAGAGAGAGAGAGAGAGAGAGAGAGAGCTTTATATTAAGAATAATGTCCATAATAAATAGAATCATAATAATCATAGACTCATAAATATCATCAAATAACAAGAGGAATCATCAAGAATTATGATCAGAGAGAGAGTACACTTTTTTCCTTTAAGTTGTGACGGCAACACGCCTCCCGTTAAAATGTGTCTGCTGCTTTTTTGCTTTGAACAGCGCAAATTTTAACCATGCAATCATGCTTTTGGCTGCCTGAATGCCTGTGCCTTTGTATATAGTAATGGTCATTCATCGATGCTAGTTTAATATTTGTTTATCGTTATTCATATTTATCATTTAAAAACAACTCCTGTACATCGACAAAGAAGAGAGGAGAGAATGTGGACTTGACACTTTGAATAGAAGTGAGTCGTCATTCTGTACAGCGTCGAAAGAAACCAGAAACACAGGTCGTGAAAAAAGAAGAAGGAAAAAAAGGTGGCAAAAATAACCCCCAATGAAATCGAACGCAAAATGAATACAAAAAAAAAAATTTAACATTATGTACAAAATAAATGTTTCATCATACCTCAGTTCATTTATATTAGCCAGAAAAACAAGAAGAAAAGAAAATCCTACTATAGTGAAACACAGAGCACAAATATAATCTTCACATTATTATCAAAGAACTTAACTCTGCATGCACTGATGCTTTAATATAAATGCTTTACAAAGACCCTTTCCCCCCCTTCGGACTTCTTCTTGTTGTCTTGGCTTCTGCCTTCACCAGAAGAGTGTGTTTCCTCAGTGGAATATCGTTTCCTGCTTATTAGGCCGGAGATTCCCGGCAGTCACTGCTGTCTTTTTAGCAGACAGCAACTCGGGAAGAAAGGAGGATGTAGAAAGAGAATGAATAGAGTGTTGAATTCACATTTCAACTCCCCTCCCCCACCTCTGCGTCTCCCTCACATACAGTACATTTGGCATCCCACGTTACCATAGACTGCATCTTGCAGACCCTGTGACCAAACGCATCAAGATGTGCAATAAAACCTCTCTTATTTATTCTATTTACACACAACAGGTGGGAGAAACACTTCAAATATGATCCCGGGTCACATTTGGAGCCACGAGGGGGTTTCTTTGTTTCTTTTTTGGGTGGATGGGCAGGCAGAGGGGTTTCCTGCCACTTGACTTCAAGTGGCGTATGCTTGCAGTGTGGTGCTACAAAAGCAAAATGGGACTCTCCTCCAAAGGAGGAAAGGATGGTGAGGCTCAGATTAGACCGCAGCTTGAGATTATCTTCGCACATCTCTCGCTGGCAGATAAGCCGCCACACTGCACATCAAAAACATATTCTCGCCGTTGCCTGATGCTCGGCTCTGCTCGTGTTCGCAAACGTAAACACTTTTTCATTTTTTTTCGAAATACAGCCATACAGAGACCAACACGTTAAAAGCATGTGCACGCACTTTGGAAAATCAGCATTGGTAATGGTTCCACTTCCTGTTTTGGGGATGCAAACAGGAAAAAGAATCATACATGACACTTAAATACCCTCCCCCCCCGATTGCCGTCTGCACCAACCCTTAAACTTGACCCCGTCCATCACAAACAGCACACTTTCACAGGCTTGTCACTGTCAGCCCGCTGGTGATCCCCGCACCCCCCTCCGTACAAGGCAAACAGTAGCTGCTCGTGCTTTGCATGGGGAGTATTTTTGGAGACTCTTTTCCTGTGGTTGTGCAGGTACATGAGAGTTGTAGTTCTCTAAATGGGGCCAATCAGTTCAGAGAAGAGATTGACCCTTTGGTGGTAAAGTCCATGTATGCTCATGCCTTTAAATAGCAGCTGATGGCGACGGGAAAAGGGGCAGGATGTGTGTATGTAATTGCATTGGGTTTTATGTTGTCTGTACCTATTTAGTAAAGGAAATATTGTGTGTGTGTGTGTGTCTGTGTGTGTGATGCATTTTTCTTGTCTGTATATATGCCTATGTACACATAATATGAAATATGGGACCAGGTCAGTGTCGTAACTGTAGATGTGTGTGTCTGGGCACGTGGGCATGTACGTCCATCACTGTAGATTGCTGTTGCTGTCGGTCCCATTGGGCTCTCCCATGTTCATGCGGCCCATCGACAGGCCCACGCTGTTGACGGCATCGCGACGCGGTGGCATCCTCTCATTGATCCGATCCAGACCTTTGGCCTCCTCAAAACTGCTGATCCGATGCTGCGGAGAGAACCCTCGAATGGCTGCAGAGACACACACATACACACACCAAGGCAGAAGCACACATACATGCACAGTTAAAAGTTGACACAGAATTGCACAAATTCTTGTGTATCCAAACCCCCCGATAAGGAGCATGAGTGTGGCCTGGGAAGTAAATCTTTTCTCAGTTTCTCCAGTAACCACATTTATATCATGTTGATCTAAATCTCTTCAGCTGAAGGTCAGCTGGGGTTTGGATAAACAAAATCATATCGTATATATGTTATGCCACCCATGAACCGGTGTTTATCTGGACATTGACCTTAGATTAGCAGTGAGTAAAGTGGTTGGTAAGATGTTATGAGAAAAACAATATGAGCACAATCGGTCTTTCGTAAGACCTTAAGATGTCTTTTCCCCTCGGGACAAGTTTCTGACAGTTAGCTGTTCATTCAAACCATCATATACAGAAGGAGCTCACAGAATTTACAGGTAAGGACATGTAGTCACATTTTTCCATTTCCCTCATGTTCTTCCCTTTTGGCTTTGGGAGTACTCCTTGTTTGTGACTAAGGGGGCAGCTTTAACCTTGCATTGATATCTTAAAGAAGCACTCCACCAATTTTAGTCAGGTCATAGTGACCACCAGGATTTTCTTTACTCCGCTTTGGACTTGACAAATATTTCAGGAAGTGCTTCAACATTTTGGGAAGAATATTTATTTGCTGAGAGTTAGATAGAGCTGATTGCACCTCCATGCAAAAGGATTTTTATAGCGCTTTTCAATAAATCTTTACACAGAAGAAAAAGTGAAACCAGTTGGTTTCCAGAGAGCAGCAAGATATTATCAGATGGCAATTTTATGGGAAGCAGTACAGGTGAGTCAGCAGTGTTTAGAGTCATTATGAAACAAAAGCATGCGCATCTGCTTTTTGTTTTTATTTCATCCGAGTTACAACTTCATACCAACTGACACTAATGCTTTAAAGGTGCAAATGAGGAAATGACTGAACGGACATTTATTATGTGTGTTCTCTGATAAATCTGTTAAATGGGTTTTATGTTTGAGTTAGTCACCATTACTATTATTAATATTATTATTATTTGTCAGATGTTTGCTCATGCTCGCGTAGCATTAGCTTTGCTTTGTATTTACTGCTAATCGTCAAATGTTAGCAAAGCACACAAACACATTAGCAGTACACCAGATCCAAATTATCACAGTCTGTTCTGTCGCACTGAAGAGTCAGTCATTCACGCATATCTGGACTTCAGTTAAACGTATTAATTCAGCAGCGTGTTCCTTCTGTCATTCGTAAACCTGTTAGCATGCTAGTGGAAGCATTTCACAGAGCTAGCATGGCTGTAGACTTGGCTTTATTTCAGTTGTCTTTAAACGGTGTGTCTTTAAATTAGACAAAACATCGACCAGCATTAAGGTTGATTCGTTGTAGTAGCTGTCACCCCAGACCAGGTAAACCTCTGTTCCAGCAGATGCTCCTGTACCAATAAGGAGGACTGTCTGGAGAGGCCAACGCCAACTCTTCAACAACGGCACAAGACAACTGTCACACATGCTGCTGCTCACAGATGCCACTGTACTACAAAGCACATGTCTAACACCCAACTACAAATCATATATAACATGACAGAAAACTACAGCACAGGCGATACCCATAATTCATTTGGGTAAACAAATTATGGTCTGTACTTCAGGTAAGCCAAAGACAGCACTAAAGGTACAAACACAAAATAGTATGGGTAACTGAAGCGTGCCGAGTACTGGGCCTGTGCACGCCGGGCATGATACACAAAAGACAATCCATGACCACAATCTGTTCATGAGCTCAAAAGAACCTGGCAGACCTGGCAGCCGCCTCTGAATGTAATGCATCCATATGCCAAATTAATCTTTTTTTCTTTGCAAAGGTTTTGAGCGTGAAACTGTATCTGTATAATTCCAAACCCAACTTTTTGCAGTTGGGTTTGCAGAAGTTTCAGCCACACTAGCTTGCCTTCTTGCCATCTCTTGGTGTAAGCAAAGACTTTTATTCTGAATCTAGGTCACGTGAATACGCTGCAGGAGGCTGAAAGCTAAGTAAAAAGACGAGTTTTGTGGCAGATCAGTGTAAATGTTTCTTCAGCGAATTGCAAATGTTGCAAATTTTGATCTGGCCCGAGTTCTGCTGTAGGTTGTTGAGAAACAGATTGATTGCATGCTCATCTTCTACAGAACTACAGCATCTATGGAAACTATAGAAAAACACTAACACACTGCAGTCTGTGAGGAGGTCTGGGTGACCCTGCCCTCCATTGCAACATCCTCTCCCGCCCACATTCCCGCTCTTCTTGTAAATGTGTGTGTGTAGAGAAAATATTCTCTGCGTGTTTCATCTGAACAGAATGCAAATATATGGCTGTATGTGTTTCCTGTTTCCCAAGAGGATGAAAAAGAAAGGTTTATGCATGTTGTGTGCTTTAATGTGGTGGCTCCAGCATGCAGCAGCTTTGTTGAGAGCGGTGATGCAGTCAGAAGAGCTGAGTGCATCGTGTCTAAGGAAATATCTATGACCTTATGAGCATGGGCGGCTGAGAGCGCAGCCATGCTGCACACACGTCCGTACGCGCACACACACACACACACACACACACATATAACACACGCGCCCACACAGTGAAATGAGTGGGATTTTACCTTCGGCGTCCTTAACTGTCTCGATAGCTTCAATGGCCTCAATGGTAGCTGAAGGATGGGCAAAAGAAGAGAAAGAAAGGAGGACAGGAAGAGAGAGGAGATGACAGAGTCCGAGAGAAAGATGGAGTACAAAGAAAGGAGGAGGAGAAGGAAAACGAAGTGAAGGCTGAAACATGCTCTGTGCAGATATGCGTAAACATCTTTGCTGTATGGGTGAGCAGCGCTTGCTGAGGAGGCTCCGACAGGCTGAGCTAAATGTTGTCAAACAATCTCTGGTTGGAAAACAGTGTAGGCAGAACTTTGGGGTGATCCAAAAATCAAACAGGAAGTCATAAAACATAAAACGTGACCTCACGCTGGCCTGGGAGATCAGACGGGTATTATGCGATTTATGACGAGCACCATGAACTAAGGCAGAAGTGAAAGATTGCAGTTTTTGACGGCCAGCTTGGACCAATATCTGTTTAGCTGAACGTGAAATTTTCTTCATGCTATTCTGTTGGCCAAATTCACGTTAGAGCTCTGTGGAGATGTCATCATGATAAATATACACAAGTGAGAGACTCTGTATCATCAATATCATGTGTAACATCCATATAATTTCAATATTAGCATTAATTAAATATCCCAACTACCAGACACCCCCTTCTAAGGGGCATGTTTCAGGTTTTAAACAAGCAAAGCCCTCAGAGCAGCACTGAGACCACAGCAGGTTCAGAGGGCACCTGGTGTTAGCATTAGCTGCTGTTAGTTCACACACACACATGCATTTGCCCTGTATTTTGGTGTCATTCTCAGGTTCTCAGCCTCTCGCTCGTACACTCTCTCTGACACTCGCACACACAGGCAACCAGTGGGCTGTTAGTATCCTTCAGCGCTGGCGAGGTGAGGTGGAGAGAGGGAGTGAGTCAGTGAGGCAGAAGGATGAGAGGAGAAAAACAGCTGGAGGAGGAGGAGAAGAGGAGAGAGGGCATGGAGGAACCGGAGGATGCTCCAAAGCAGATACTCAAACTGTCTGTGTGGCATTGTGTTTCTATATATGAGTTCGGGGTTAAGTTTGTGTGCATGTGACTGTGTGTGTGCTTATGTGTGTGTGAGTGAATGAAACGCTCACCGCTCTGCAGGGTCTGTTTGCCCCCAGAGAGAACGCCACTGGGCAGCATACCAGTCGGGGTCAGTCCCTTCAGGGTCAAGACGTTCTCACTCTCCTCCCTGAGAAACAGAGATAGTGTGTGTGTGTGTGTGTGCGTGTGTGTGTGTGTGTGTGTGTGTGACAGATGTGTGTGGGTAAAAGAAGACAGCAGGTGATAAAGAGAAAGAATTACACACTTCCTCACACACTGCACACCTGCAAACATCCAAAAAAACACGATTGTGGTTTAAAAGACAGATTTTAGAAAAATCTCTTTTAAAAAGTGAGGATCTGATGACTGCCAGCTTCTGCAGAAGTTGCGGCAAACCGAGCATGTGCAGGCAAGCGCACACGCATGTTTAACTGCAAATTGACCCACCTTAGAACGGAGAACATTTTGGCCATCTTCCCGATGGCTCGGATCTTGTTTTTGATCACCTCTTTCCTCGCTGCCGCTGCACTGGCTGGAAGTGAGTGGAGCAGAAACGTTATTGAAAGTTGATACGTGGAAGAAAAGAAGAACGCTAGCTACCCTTAAAAAAATCAATGCTGGCGGCTTCGTACCGTCATAGATCTCGTCTCCATCGTTCATGAGTTCGTCGTCAGAGCAGATGCTCAGAACATTGACCAGCATCTCAGTCACTGCAGGGCAAACAGACACAGATACGCTTCTATAAAAGGACAACAAAACTGCCAACTGGTTCATGCAGTTTAGGTACTAGTCAAAATGTTAACGACAGGGTAATTATCGTGTCCTTCAATGAATAGCGGTAAATTATCGACCTATGTGACAGCAGACCTTCACACCGGCTCTCCGCGATCCCTTAATGGAACATGAGCCATCATGTGATTGTTACCCCTTAACACCCTTTGATACGACATGTTTCAGTGTCTACTGTGAAAAATAAAAATGTTTTCTGGGAAAAAATGTGAACAAATCTTTTTATGTAAGTAGGACGGAGCTGAACTATGTCCAGCTGTGAAGACGTTAGAGGGCTGTGAGTGGACAAAGATGAAGATATCAAGAATCACACTCTGTTACTGTACATCAGCGATCCATTTTATTAATCGCTTATCAAACTGGTATCCCTCAGGTCAGTTTGACCTGGAACCATTAACATATATCGTCTTCAGCTCAATTTCAAACTGCAGAGAAAACATATATGTTTATTGATTGCAACCAGAATTAACAACACAACTGTTTTTTGTCACAAGGTTGTAATTGATGCTAAAAATCCGCTATACTGAAGCTTATCTTGGTGAAAAAAATGAACTGAGACGTCCTGTTCACTGACATTAATATGTGTTCCAGCCGTCGTCGGCCTTGTTTTGAGGTGCCACTGTCCCAGGTTGTATGACATATCTAGCACCACTCGTGTCCCCTGGTTTCTTTCAGCAGCTCCTCCTCCCAGCTGCTCTGTATATATTTACACATTCCATAAAATAAAGCCCAGATTCTGATGCCACACTTTGCTGGTTTTGAAGCCATATTCTGCCTGAAAGGCCAGCAGCCTCTAAACCTCACAAGCCATCCGCCCACAGTTACACTGGACAGATAGAGGAAGCCAGTCCACCCACTGCGGGTTGTCCCTGCCTTCAAACAGGTCAAACGAGTCAAATCTGGTGATCTTTGAGAATACATGAATTCTCTTCAGAGACTTTAAGTTTCTCCTTCTGTCTCAGAATCTCACAGACATCCAGTCAACTCCCCTATTGACCAGTAGACACCAGCAAGGACCAGGATCCCAAACTACGCATGCATACCGTGCAAACTCTGTTAGTAGCTGAGCAGAGGAGCTCTCTCACTGGAGAAGTTCAACTGAAGGTTTACTTTCACTTTCAAAATTAAATGGTTTCTAAATTATCTTCCCGTGGAAGAGGAAGATTTTGCACTTCCTCTTCAACATGCTCTTCCATGGTATTTGTAATGTAATGTGTGTGTGTGTGTGTGTGTGTGTGTGTGTGGGGGGGGGGGGGGTACCTTTTTCTCCAACAAAGGGCAGCGACCATGTAAAGACGTCCATGAAGTTGGGCAACCAGTAGGGGTGAGGGGAGCAGTTGAACTGACGGATGTTCATCACATTGTTCTCATACTTTAGCACCGCAGCTAGACACACACACACACACACACACACACACACACACACACACACACACACACACACACACACACACACACACAGAAGCAGATATTAACCTATTGAAAGCTTGCTCCTCTAGGAGGTAACAATGTTTCCATCCATCCGTACATGTAAAGATTTTCCTGAGAAGTCTTACAACGCAAACAGTTTGCTCTACAATAATTGGATAACACACGTCAGTCAGACCTTTGTTGTTGTAGACATCCAGGTAGTTTGGAGCGGAGAAGATGGTGATGAGCGAGGGGAAACCTGTAGTCTGACTCTTCCTGTACATACGGTACCTGAGGAAAGAGAGACAAACAAGCCGCCCACGTTATAGCCACTCAAATAGGACACCGCGCTGTGGATGAAAGAAACAAAGATTTGCTTTGCAGGTCTTCTAAAGCAGCCAGAGGATGGTTAGAGGTGAGACAGCCACACTCTTTTAAACTAACAGAACAGAAATAGACCAGATTGCCTTGCATAGCAGAGGAAAATGACAAGTAAAAAAACAGAAAAAGCTACTGGGCATCGGAAGCCTGCATAGATATGCAAATTATCAAAACAAAACTTTACTGTTCTGGGTTGTGGTGGCTGAGTGGGTCTAACAATTTCACCCAGGAGAGCGTGGTTCACGTTCTGTGTGAATTTAATGATAATATTTGTATGTTATGTTTTGATTCCCCCCCTTTGTTTAGGATTTGTGTGGTTTAGGGGAAAAAAATCCTTTTTCATTGTCAAACAACACACATTTTCATCAGGTAATATTGACAGGAAAGTGTGCTGCTGTAAATCCACCGAGCTACAGCTTTAGATTCTCACTGCTTATTAAACTTCAGTGAAGAGAAACCAATTTTTCCCAGACAAACTCACCATTTAGGGTAGTTCCTGTAGCAGCTAGCTTAGATTTTTTTTTTGAGTGAGCTGGCCGTTATTCTCTTTGTGCTGTCACTATTGTTGGAGAATATAATGCAGCAACGGCACATTCACAAATCAAGGGCTTCAGGAATTCAATCAAAGAATTCATAGAGACAGCAGTGAATACAATGTCTTTTGTAAGTTCTCAGGTGAAAGCTGCTTCATTTTGTATCCACACTGCAGCTGCTTACTTCATCGAACAGTCTCTTTTTTGTTTTTTTGACCATGAATGCATGTTTTATCTCCACATTAGCTACTCTGCACAGGTGCAGAAGCCTGGCGACTGAAATAGCTTGTTTTTTGGCCATCCTATAACAAGTGCATTAAGACCTCTGGATGATTACCCAGACTACTTGTCTGCATGACAGACCAAATACTGTTAATGGGTTCACCAAACAGCACACACACAGAACACAGCGCTGCCTTAATTGCTGCATTACATCTAGAGGATTTTCAGTGAGATAATAGATGCCAGGAATGCATTTTTGGGTCACAATTTTTTTCCCTTCACTATTTTATTCAGACTTTTAGTACAAAGTGTACGCAGCCTCTTTGACTTCCTGTGCTGAGTTAGTTAGGGTTGAATCTTGCACCGGCTGTTGGTGCACTCTCAGTCAGACCAACTCTTAACAATGCTAATCACACAGTTTCAGGGTGAAAATTGCGCCGCCTCTTTTCCTGCAATGTGCCAATTCCCCGACAATGAAAAATAACAGCTCAGAACATGAAATGTCAGGGTAAGCCATTAAATGAAATGGTGTGCCCATTTAAGCTGAGAGAAAGGAATGAGCCGCAGCAGCCGGTCAGCTCACCCGGCATCCTGTGCTTCGTGCGCTCTGATGATTGACAGCAAGTTGTTGGTCTGTAAGAACTCGCACACTGCTGGATAACTGGAGACAGAGAGAGAGGGACAACAAGTGAGAGTAAGTGAGGGCAAAGGAAGAAACATGAAGGGGAAGAATTATTCAAAGAGATGCAGTAAAACACACTTTACATAACAAACAAGTCATATGTCAAGGCTGCTGTAAACCACAAAACAGATATTTAAAGTCTGGCAGTGGGTGATGAGTAGGCTTTTGTTTTCTAAGGTAGTGTCTGACTGAGACCAGCAGGGGGCATCAGTGAGGAGGGACAGGCCTGAGCCAGGCTTATGGCTGCCTCAGTGCTGAGGTGTGCTGACTGTACACTAGTTGGCTGATTGATGCTGTGTCTCCTAAACATAGAAAATCGGTGTGTTTGCCACAGAGAACATGTCACAACACCCATTTCTAAACACCGTCTCCCCCTCGTCTGTACATGCCCCCCATTCTTACTTTCTCATCTTTTTCCCCCTGCCACCCTCCTCCTATGTTACTCTCCCTCGTTCTCTCACTGTATCTTAATATCACTCCATATCTGGCAGGAGTAGCCAGTCGTCATAGCAACAGAACCGTGCAGTCTCCCTGGGGATTGTGGGATATCGTTTCATGCTGAAACGGAACTGTGTGTGCTGCGTGTTTGGTGTGCGTATGTGTGTGTAAAGTAGCCAAGATTTTCTACAAATCCCAGCGACCGTTAGTGGATCTCGGATGTGGTGTAAACGCGCACACGAGGCGTCTCTCCCGTTCTCTCTGCTCGGGAACAACATCCCAAACCTGCAGCTTGAAGTCGACCTGAAACTTATTAGATTTCTAATTTGTAGGTGAGCATCGCACGTTGCTCATGCACGGTAGCGACAGGGCGCTCAGATCATTTAGAAAGAGTCATCGACCTATCCAAGAGAAAACCCGGAGTCAGGGACATGAGTGAGAACTTCTTTCTCTTTCAGGTGGTGATTTTAAAGAGTACTGTCTCTGCTGTGAACCATCATCCCAGAATATTACATCCACACTGGCTTGTTGGAGTACCAGGTCAGCTCTTAGCTCTGCCTTTGAGCTTCATAAGCACAGGGATCTGCTGCTGCAAGGCTGCCATACTATATTCATTCCCATTCAAAAATAAAATGTCAGGGCTCTTACGTAATGTTTTTTTTGCCGTCACAACACCTTGAGGAGTAATTCTACCCTCCTGTACCTGTAGAAATAGGAGCACCCTCTGACCGTGTTGTGGCCAAAGTACTCCTGGGTCTTTTCATTGCCAAAGTCTTCCAGGGGGTCGGCCCACAACAGGTCGCACATGGGCCCAAACGCCGGAGGCTCCTTGAACCGGTCCAACTAGGACAAAAAAAACACGCACACACACAGAAGTATAGAAATGTGAGCTTACAGAAACAGAGATTTTCTACATGAAAGACATTTTCAGTCATGTAAACAACCCTCCAACACATATAGGATAAATCAGGGGAGAAAGAAAAGCAAACACATAGCATACACACACAAACACATACTGTCAGAGCAGAGCATCTCCATGGCAACCCCCACCACACAGGAGGGAGAAGATGTCACACCAGCAGATTCACCATGGAAACACTGCCATTAGATGAGGAAGTATGTGTTCTCGCGTCTCTGTGTTCATGTGTGCGGCTTTGTGCTCTGGAGCTCAGTGAACTGTATACACACAGGGGTTATTTTATGGTTTCTAATGAACACACTCGGAGCAGGCTAAAAAGCTGAAATAAAAGTTGGTTTATGACTGCTGAATGAATGTGCCTGAGTGCTGCACATAGGTCGATCTCATGTTGCATGCATGATTAATTTTCCTTGCTCTTGTATTCCTTATCCTGCACAGGCAAAGAGCAGGAACTGGAGAAACGGTGAAACTGAGAATGAATAACAAACTGTGGACAGTTACGAAGGCTGATCTTTCTTCTTTTTGTACATTTGCAGGCTGATTACTCTCTATAACAGAACTTACATATATACCAGGATGCTGAATATAAAGTGACACCATGTCTTTGGGAATGCAGATGCAAGGGTTAAATGCATTGTCTACAAAATAAATGTGTTTCTATGGCTTTCTAGGCCAAATCTCCTTACTATCATTATTTATACTTCCTAGTTACAACAAATATAACGCATCACTGTTTTGTGTAAGTAGGAAAAGAAAAGAACAAATAATGTATTCATTAAACACCTGACTTAGCTACACCCTGTCACCTGAATTGAAGGCAAAGCTGTAGCTACTGCTAAGCTAGGTTTACAAGGTCTAGATTCTTCTCTCCACTGTGATTTGATTCAACAACTAATTCATTTAGTTATGCAGAATAACAAAGGGTATGACCAAAACGGATATTTTTTCTATTTTTCATTGTTTTGTTTGCTCTGTGTAGGCCTTTAGTAAACAATACGTGAAGTTAGCTTTGGCTTCTTTAAGCTTTTCTATATGACAACTTCTACACTGTCAAACCAGACTTTCTCAATCTGATTGGTAGGTTTCAGCTCTGTAATTTAGTTATTACAAATGTTTTTTAAAAGGCTGTTTTATCACTTTATATACATTTTATGCATTACTACATAATGATTAAACAGGAAAAGGTTTAAAATGAATTCAGATTCAGTTCTTCATTACATTTCAGCAATTTTTTTTTTTTAGTACTTCTCAAAGACAGTTAACCATTATTTTTTAAGAGCTGATTGATGCCTTATTTACACAATGGTCAGCATTGCTTATCAAATACTTAGAAATAAATACAAATAGAAAATTCTGTAAAATAAGGTGAAAAATATTACTGTATACAGACAAAACATTCACCCCATAGCTACAAAAAATGTCATTAAACACCACTTTTTGTCAAAAAAGTTATCATTGTTTTGTTATCACAGCAGTGATAACTCAAAACTGCTCGTGTGTCTTTGATTTTACCTTCTTGATGTCGTCCAGCGTGTGAATCTCTGGTGAAAGCCCCCCATGCACACATAGGAACTGCTGGTTCATCAGGGCTGCCAGAGGCAGGCAATCAAACGCCTCCATGCAGGAGTCATACACCTGCTCTGAGTACTTGATCTTACCTGCAGGTTGGGGGAGTAGACAGACATTTCAAGACTTGAAACAAAGGAAGCGCCTGAGTGTGTTTTGACATGCTTTGAATAGCCACCATTGCTACAAATGCACAGTCGGTCCCTGTCACTGGGAGACTGATGCACGCAGAACAAACAAGCCTTTACATGGACAGAAGTTAGTAATCTGAAGGCTTCAGACAGAATCAGTCTAAAAACACGATTGCTAACACGCTGTGGTAATGGTACATATATATAAAATCATACATTACTTTGTGCAGTAAATAGCTTTAATTGTGTTTGTGTGTAACAGACCAAGAATGTCACTGCAGTGTGCGTGCCTTAAAGAAAGAACAATAAATTAATAACCAAAAAAAGCAGTAATGGTAGTGAATGTCTATTCTGACCAATTCTGATTATTTTCAAGAATAATTATTTAACCATGACGTCTTCACCACGTCTTCACCACCTAATGTTAACCTTCAAAAAAGTGTGTACAAACCAATGGGTGACATAAAAGTGGCTTTAACCATCTTTTATCTTTGTCTCCCGCTCACAAATCTCCTTCAACTTTCATTTGTTATTCATCAATGTTAATAAAGCAATACCCAGCTCGCCACTTTACCTTAGGCCCCTCAAACATGACGAAGTCATAAAGACGTTTTGCTTAGTCAACCACGATTAGAACATTTGAGCAGAGACAGTGAACACACACTCACTGCCTCTGCTCAGTGTTTTCTTTTTAAGTCTGTCGGTGCACACGGTTAATAACTCATGAATCAAGATGACTGAAATACCTTAGGTGTTGTATTAATTAATGCATTGTTCATGCATTAAGGCATGCATGAGATACTGTTAATTCATGCACTTTCCTGATGAGTCATGGGGTTTTTTTCACATATTAGTGACGCTTTTTCGTGCATGAAATCACGAATGAATTCACGATAATACCCTTCCCGTAAAGTGTTACCACGTCATTTGGTTCACTTGGGTGCAAGGGCACTAACGTGTGGGATTTTCACACAACGCGTTAATAATTTATGGGGCCAGCTCTTCTCCAGCACTCCCATATGACCTGTTTTTCTCCTCTCTGATGATGTTGGATTTTGTTTTAGAAATGCCACTTCAGAGATACCAGACAAAAAAAATAAAATAAAACACAAATCTCACTATTACAGCATTTTAAATAATGACCCAAATATAAACACAAAGCAGCATAGACATGTCACTTTTTTTCTTCTTTTTTGTATGTGTGTCTGTGTGTATTAAAAACTCCTTTGAATTGGCAGCAATATCAATAACAACATCCAAGACACGGCATCTTTTAAAGTACATTTCACACATGGGCGTAACAATGCATCTGACATAAAATCAAAACCGCGGGATTAAAAATAGCTGAAAGGAGATTGGAAAAGAAGAAGAAGAAGAAGAAGAAGAGGATGGTTTTTAGACAGCAGAGGAGGAGGGAGGCGAGAAAAGAAGAACGCTAAAGAGAGAAGGAGAAAGACTGATGGGAGGAGACAGGAGAAGGAGGAGAGGTTATAAGAAGGAACGAGAGGAGATGACTGGGGAAGAGAGAAGGTAGAGTGTAAGGACATGAAACGACACGTACACAAATCAAAGCCAGTCTTGTGGAGTACAAGCGTACAGTAGCCAGCCTCTGTGTGTGTGTGTGTGTGTGTGTGTGTGTGTGTGTGTGTGTGTGTGACAGTGAGGAGTATGTTTGTCAACCTCTCCATCTGCCTTGTGTAGAGCAAGGGCTCATTATTGCCAGTCCACCAGCTCCTTCCACACTCTCAAACATTTATGAAGACACTTGCACACGCATGCAGTCACAGTACATGCTCTCGTGCTGCACACACACACACACACACACACACACACACACACACACACAGCAGATGGTAATTGAGGGCGACCACTATTCGCCATGAGCACCAAGGGAAATTAGCTTCCTCGTCCCTTGGCCAATCAGACACAGAGGAGTAAGTCCCTGAGCCAATCATTAAGGGCCAAATTAATTTGCTGCTAATCACCCACTCTCGGACAGGAGGCTGAAGCTCGCTGACGGAGGAGTCAGAGAGACAGAGGGAGACACTGGGGGAGAGAGCAAAAGGATGGAGGGAGAGAAAGAGAGGGCGGACACAACATGCCAGTGGCAGAAAAGTAAGGATGGTGAGGGGGAGGATGAGAAGAGATCCAGCAGAAAATATTTAACTCCATAGGTGAAACTATCAGGTAATGGAATAAAGCGGATCCAATCAGAGCTTCGCCACCTAAAGCACAGCACAGCTCAACACGATTTGCACGCGTGTTACATGGTGTCATTCTCTCAGCAGTCGTGTATAACGTGTAAGGGCTAATCAGCTTTTCACCTACAATAGCAATCCTGAAAGCTACATTTAGGGTTGCAAACTTAAGACAACCTGAACGTGCAAAACTGCAGATACACATGTTAAAAACATTTACAGCCTGCTGCAAAAAAACTGCTCCCTAAAGCTAATTATGTAGGAAGACAGCCATTAACTACCTGCTATAGGTGTTCAGCTAAATTGTGTAATTGAAAAGGTGTTGGTTTTCTTTATATTAGCTAGTTTGACAGAAAAAAAAGTCGTGGCATGTTTTGTGTTATTTTTATTAGTATTCTTTCCATCAACTCTGAGATGAGTTCAGAAAGTGGTATTGTTGTATTATATTAATATGTTACATAATTAGCAGGTATATATCTCTGTGCTATCTTTAGCTGCACCCTGCTAACTAAGCTAGCTAGCTACCTTTAGCTAATAACGCCTGGCTTTGAAAATAAAACAAAACATGATACCTGCTATAGGAAATACTGACTAATTACTGATTTTTCCTCTTTTTTAAAAACCATGTTTAGGTGTTATTCAAGCACAAATAAACTCTTAGCTGTAAACTGAGCAGTGTAAGTTGTAAATGTATGATCCTGAACCAGTTAGCATGCTAATTTTTTCGCCAAGTTTGTAACCAAACTGAAAATATGTTCTCCAGTCAGCTGAGATTTACAAGATCTGTTCAAACCACTAATAATCAAAACTAAATAAGCACTGCTTAACATCGGAGGGTGAAAGGAGCGGAAGAACCAATCCCAAAATAAAAGAAAAATGGGCCGTGTAACGAAAAGCCAACTCACATTCTTGTTTGAAGGTGAAATATTCTGTCAGATGTCTACATTCATGGTTCCCCCGGAGAAGAAAGAGCGTCTTTGGGTAGAGGATTTTCAGTGACCACAGGTACAACACACACTAAATATTCACCAAAAGAAGAGAAAACATGAGAAATTGAGTTCAGCAGGTACACAACTGCAACAGCATTTCGATTTTCAAAGAGTGCAGATGTCAAATTAATTTTACATCGCAGGCCATAAACAGCCCACTTTGATATGAAGTGGGCCAGACCAGGCAAACTCCCCTTTTTAATCAATGTACAGAAGTTTAAGTACACATTTAATCTCAGAATAATCTCATGATATAAGAAGAAGTACAATTCCAATAGTTTTTCTAAATGCTGCTATAGTAAATGAAAGAAATCTGTCTGTATGACTCTTCCAACACGTTCTCACTCCCAAAGCGTAACATTTTACGCTAGGTGACAAATCGTTGGTATATTACGCTTTTGACCACCCAACACGTCCCTATATTACGAGTTCGGAAAAATTAGGAAACATGAGAGCCGTTTGGTTTTAAATCTGCACATGTACGTCTATTTTGCATAAATCGTTTTGGAAAACACTTCACGATTAAGGTGGTGGTTAACGTTAAGAATAAGGTTATGATTAGGGTCAGGGCTGGAATACACAGCTGAAACATGTGTTACCGCGGGAGTGTAATTCTATTCGATTTCATCCACAATCTGGCGCGCAACATAGGAACGTGGAAGGTCACCTTCCGCGTTCCTATGGAATGCCTCGGGACATGACAAATCGTCGGTATATTACGCATTGGGAGTGAGAACAGGCTGGACTCTTCAGGCTTAAATTGTAAAGTAAAACTTCTCATTTCTAGAGCATATGGTGAAAAACAGGAACTTTACTGTCATTTAAGTTTTTGGTCTATTACTTAATTACATTGTTGTGCTATGAATGGCCATTAGGGTGGTCTTCATCAGTAGGAAAAACTGTAAAACTGTCTTGTATGTGCAGCATTAATCTGAAACTATGTCATATTGCCTAGAATCAAAGTTAAGCTCAAATTTTGGGGCTGAACAGTTTGGTCATTAGAGTACAGCAGGATGTGTGTTTATTTATCACGTTGGCTTTTTTACTCTTATCACTTAGGAAACCCTACAAATGGCTCAGAGGATGTTCTCTCACCTTTACACACCATCATCTCTGTTCTACATTTAGTCTCCTCCTTATGTGCCCTTCAGATGTGTTAGGAAGGTGGCCTAAATATCGCTCCCTCTGCTCCAAACTCACTCCGTGTCAGCGACATATCCCATATGCCACGGTGACTTGACAGGCTGAGACATTCACGCGCTTGTATATTGTGGATTCAAGTCAGTCTGCTCATCTGTACCACATTTCTGCTGGATAACGTAATCACACATTTCTTTATGATGCCCTCATCCATTTTGAAGAATCAAATATTCAAACAGCTCTTGGAATACCGTGCTGTTTCCATCCAACTTTCATGCATATTTACAGTAAGAAGCAAACTACACTCTGGTTAGCGTTTGCTGTCCTTAAATTGTTGCCTGTCCTGTAGAAACACATAGTGAATGAAAGTTGATCTCAGTAACAAGGACCCCCTGGTCACGAATTCTAAATTGCATCTTTATATGTGCATTTGTCAGACACATATAGTGCATCGTGTCACTGCTAATCTCAAGTACTTTTTGGACATCTGCAATACTGAATACCAAAATACACCTTGCCCCTGGAATGTGCATAATAGACTTCAATACAATGTACACCACATACACTAATCTGGCATACATAGCAACAAGGATAGTTGTTTTTTTCCCAACTGAATGCACAGCACTATAAATAAGACGTATACACAGTGTGCCCAATCCTTCCTCACCTCAATACTGAAGTACCCCCTGTCCACATAGTCCCCTAGGAAGAGGTAGCGCGTGTTCGCAGGAGAGCCTCCCACTTCAAATAACTTCATCAGGTCGAAGAACTGGCCGTGGATATCTCCGCACACTGTGGAAACAGCACACAACAGTGTCAGGATTATAAACACCGCAGTTTTCAGCTCCCACATAACAAATTCAGCTCAAAAATATGGGACCGTCTTTGCTTCAGTGGCTCCATATGGCCTGATTTGCATCTGCAGAGGTATATCTGTCCTGGCTGCTGATCTAGAAACACCACTCATCTGTTTGGATAGAAAAAACAGCAAAAATGTGTTTTAAAAGCTCCTTAAAGATTCTACTCGATCATTTCAAGGTCTGTTTAAAAACTACCTGAAAAAGACCAGAAATCAGAGCTGGAAGTTTTGTGCTTTTTGGGGCATCTGTCCAGTTTTTGATCTATTTTCTTAACTGCATATCCAACTCCGGGTCATGGGGAGTGGGCTACGATAAGGGGGAGGTGGGATACACCCACCAGTGGATCATAGGCTAGCAAATCTAGAATATGTTACTGTGAGTTATTTGTATTAACAGACTTGAGAATTCTGTGTTCAGTTTTTTTTACATCAGTTAAACACACCTTACTAACCAAGATAGCGAGGATTAGCTTATAATTTCGCACCCGATGCTGGATTTTATGTATTCATGAAGACGTGCAATCACGTTCAGGGTAAATCCGATTTGTTTGTATCTGGCTTTCTTGATTGACCTTTGCATCATCTTATTGTATGCAAGCTTTTGTGAGCTTTCTCTTTTGAATTGTTACAAGTTGCTTCCAGGAGTAAATCAGGCTGCACATGCTGAAGACTTCACATTTTGAACGACTTCAGGACTGTCTGCCCGTACGATCTGCCAGCATACATCTTACCATCCGCCTCCCTCGCCATCTGTCTGGTCTCTCCTTTCACTTTTAGTTGATGTCATAGTTCCCCTCTGCAGCCATTTTACGATGGCCATTTTGCATCTGTCTGACCGCCTTCGTCTGCCTGTCTCTCCATCTGCTTGCCATGTTAATGTCTGTTTTTGTGACTACTTATAAGCATTTGCTTTAATTTGAACTGGGAATTGGGAATGAGAAATGTCATGAGTGAAATTGAGCCGTACCTGCCTGCCTCCTCTGAGCTGTCTCGGTATTCTCCCAGAAGCCTTCGTGTGACATCCTAAAAGCCTGTCAGTTCAGATTTTAGCCATCCAGCTGTCTGTCTGTCTTAGAGCTCATACTTTGAGACGGCATCAAAGTGCTGAAGTATTCTTTGTATCCCCTTTATATTGCATTTTTGGTGAAAGCTCTTTCTACGTGAGTCTATTTTGCTGTAGTTTGTATCTGAAATGTAACAGTCATTTCCAATCACGGCACACTCTCAGGAAATTTTTGTGTGTTTCTGAGTCAGACTCTGGTGAAGTGGAACCAGGAAAGCGGGATCAATATGTTGCTCGTTGGGAACAAACAGGTTAGAGAACCTCTGCACTAAGCTGCTTATGATTGACTGTCTCTCCATCTGCCCATCTATCTGTCCTTGTCCCTGGGGATCTGTACCTGTGAAAGCTGAGCGATGTTCCCACACTGCGTGGGCACAACAAGCCCACACAGAATTATCACACCGCTCGCATTTGCATAAATGCAGCACGCAGAAGCACAGACACATAGGTACACGAGCCAGGCAGAGTCAATAGGTTGCCAGTGTCTGCGTCTGCCTGGCCGCTTGTCTGTCATCTCTGTCATTGTCTCAGAAACTTTCTTTCTATTTTGCTCTCCCTCGATTTCGATCCCCGGCTTCTCCTCCGCATCCTACTCAGTTCTTACCATTTCCCTGGGAGGGGAATACATGCAGCTATTACCCAAGCCAGAGCGAGCTGTTGCGCCAATTGGGTCTCTCAGTGAAGTGCGACCGAACAACAGTTCATATTAAAAGGGTGGCAGATACATATGGCAGATTAATGAATCAATGAATGGATTCTGATTAATACATAATTACTGATCTTTATGCCTTTTTGCTCCACAGCTCTATTTCTCTGCCTCTCCGTGAGACTGCTGCTATCTGTCTCCTCACTGTGAAATATCTGATCTATTCTGCTTGTCACTCATGCCTGCATTTTAACAAACAAGTAGCCTTTTTTTTAATTTTGATGTCGCTTTGCTCAATGGGTGACTTGCAGATGCTTTTAATAAATAAAACGTAGACATTTTGCAATTTAAAACAGGTGAACGATAGTAAAGAACACCTTTTTTGGCTTATGATAGTCTGGAGGCCACAGTGAGTAGGGTTACCTACCATAGCCATGGTATAAAGACGCTACACCTTTCAATTCGAGCTACATTTAATTTTCAGTAATGCAGTAATGTCACATGTTCGTGTGCCAGTCTACATATACTGCTCTTTCTAGAGATAGCATGCTAACACAAAACTATCCAAGAACCCAGAGTTATGATAAAGCTGAGTGTATGCTGACCCAGAGCCTGAACTTCAGCAGGTAACAAGCTGGGATGAGCGGTCAGGATTCGGAATCGCTTTAAATTCTCTTTGTGCTGGTTTTCATCTTTGCTTTGTGTTTAAGCTTTATGTTAATGCACAAACAGAAAAAAAAGATCATATGTGTTTCCTCAATAGGTTGGGGATTTGTGTAGGCGTGTGGGACTGTAGCTTAAGGTTTATATTGTTAACTGGTAATTATGTAACAGTGCATTTCAGGTTATTTTACAGAGTAACACGAAAGATCAGAGCCCAACAAAATAAATATAGGCCAAAGAGTATATCGTGGAAGACAGTGTGGGAGATGTAACTAACTTGATTGGTGGTCTGAAATTTACAGGTTCTTCATCAATCATGTGATGGACTTTATCTTAGTTGAATGCAGTTTTCCCAACATATAAATAAAAGTTAAGATGTGGGAGTGGCAGTTGGGGTCTACTCCAGTAAAATAAATTAAAAAAGCAAAATATAAGGAACACGTTTAGTGCTGTCAAGAGACATTATAAGATAACCCTGGGACTCCTGCAACAGCAATGAGTATAACTTTCAGGGGGAAAGAGCTGTTTAAAAAATGCAATGATTTCTTTTCCATAGGTCTTTCAACATGGCTGCCCAGTGCAGACACTTTCTTCTAGAGAGACTTTGCAATACTCACGAAGTCTCATATAAAGTTGGAGACCTGATCAGCTTCCCTGTGCGGGGAAACCGCTTTGCGCGGCTAACTCTTGCAAGAAAGCGCGTTAGCTTTCCAACTGTTTTCTACCATCTCCTAATTGGTGCGTTGAATCCCTTCCTTACCCGTGACTGGCGCCTCAATATCCAACATAGTGCGCTCCTGGCGCAGGATGGCGGCGCCCTCATCGATGATGCGCAGGGCCACGGCTTCCTCGAGACGGCCTTCCTTTGTGAGGTGAGCTTTGAGCAGGTCCACTCGCGGCCGGCCCTCCGCGTCAAACACCTCCTTCATGGTCAGCCGATGGGCCAGGGGGAAGGGGACCGCTGGAGATGGAAATGTGGAGATGATGGAGAAAGTGCGGGGGATGAGATGGAAGGAAGGGAGTTAAATTATGCAGGGAGAGGGAGAAAGAAGCCGGAAAGAGGAGATTGTGTATTACAATGCAGAAAATGATTTATTGATATTTCCTGTACACTTCAACAAGCTTGCCCACAGTTGTCAGAAGCCCCAATCCTCACCATTATCCTGATCACACCTCTGCTGCAGGCTTGCAGTGTGCGCGTATGTACATGTGTGTGTGTGTGTGTGTGTGTGTGTGTGTGTGTGTGTGTGTGTGTGTGTGTGTGTGTGTGTGTGTGTGTGTGTGTGTTATGGAGGCCTAAGCGGGTTGTACTGAAGTAGGGGCTGCCACAGTTATCAGGGCTGCTGCCTCTGTTCTGCAGCGATGTCTTTCTTACATAATGAAGGCCCCCAGGGTGCCAATGGAGAGGGGGGTTGACTGACGATGAGGGTGATACAGCAAGAGTACACAGCTGCACGTGAGAAGGCGTGCGCACACACACACACACACACACACACACACACGCACACATATATGAAGACACGCTTGACAAAAGCGCACACACGCCCTGTTGTTAGCAAACAGGCAGAAACTATGTGGCACGCTCCTGCACCCGGCAGAGGTGCAGGAGCGTCTGTACATCATTTATGTCACACTGGCATTAACATGCACGACTGCACAAGTGTGTATAAGTGGCAGTGCACACACACTCACACACACAAGCTCATAAAAGGTATTGTTATGAAGGATCCACAGAGCCTGTTTGAGCCCCACCAGTGCTAACACAGATAATGGCCTAGATCACACGCTAAAAACTAGGCCTGGCTCTGAATGCGCACGCACACACACACACACACACACACACACACACACACACACACACACACACACACACACACACACTGTCACTTTGTCTCTGTTTTGCACTCTCTCCTCTTGTCCCTTCTCTGTTTTTTTCTGTTTTCGCTCGCCTCTCCCTCTTGCTCCTTCGCTCTCTTCTTTCTGCTCTAACAGGCCACAGTCTCCTCCGCGAGGTTCCACGCTGATGTCTGTCGTTACATTTTAATGTGACCGCGCGTTTTCATTCTTTCTTCACAGTATAAGCAGCTCAGCAAAAACACGGAGCCAGTCAGCAGGGTTTAATGTAGTCATTGCTGAGACATCGGCGTCATTTAGCCAATGCTAAATGAGCCGTTGCAATAAAATATATTACAATGTGACTTTAGTCAAAATATGTCTGTTAACGCACGAACAGTTGCTGACAAAGCCTGCATTTGTGGCTGTTAATCAACATGGAGAAAGAGGTGACGTTGAGATTTTTGTTCCGCCGAAAACTCAACACACCCTGAATACGTTAACCCTCCCGGCACACACAAAGATCTACCTGATTCATATTTAGATGTTCCAGAATATCTAAAGTCACCTCAGGCTGCTGCTAGATAACTGCTACTGCATCCCCATGACACTTTTACACACCTTAAGATTGAACACAACACAGGAGAGCATGCTGAGACATCCCAGGACACTTCAGGCTGCCAAGCTGAAGGGTCTGCTTTCCATCGATTGAGAACAGCGGTTCTTACATGTTAAAACCATTTTTGCATTACAAGTTAGGAGCGATTAATATTTTAAAAGCCTTGTGCACCCCAGGCTGTCAGAGAACATAAGCCCAAAAAGGAATTACTCATGCATGCTGGTATTTGTGTGACATTATATTTATTTATAAAAGGAAACAACAGGGCTCAGGCAGTATGTGGATAAACCTCCTCCTTCAGTGTACCGTCCTGTACCGGCATATAGCACCGCACTGTTCTGAGCTGTGCTACAAAATGTACTCGGGCTGGAACATGTCATTACAAAAAGCTGCCAGCACAGTGTTAGAAGGGCTGCGGTACTCTTTTAAAACTCAAGCACACACATGAACTCAATTTGTGGATGTATATTTCTGGTTGAAGGTAAAACTGAGGCCTCAAGTGTGCATGTGTGTAACAGCGAGAGAGCCTGAGGAGGGAGAGGAGGGTAGAAGTGAGAGGGACGGAGTGTGAAACTCGTAAATTGTGAGAGCAGTGTGAAAGTAGGGCAGGTAGGAGAGAGTGAAGAGAGCAGCAGAGACACACAGCTTGGGAAAGGAACTATACTTGGGAAAACTATACTTGGTAGTTGGGGAATAGAGGCGAGAAGAGGTTCGGCACAGGCAATGGCAAACCGTTTGATGAGTGTACAGTTCAAGAGGAATGCTAGGAGATTTGAGTCCAATCTTATAGCTCTGAGCGCACGTGCAGAGGTTAAAGACAGACAGATGTAAATTACGAAGAGACCTTGTTTGGATTTAATAAAGTGATTCTGATACAAATCTGAGAAACATGCCCGTACAGCTTTTCTGTCTCAGAGCAATTTTCTGCTTGTAACAATGGAAAGCTTTCTGCAGTATGCATATGAATTTGCAAGCCTGGAGGAGAACATTAAGGCAGAGGAAATGCATTTAAGACTTACTGTACACTGATAATATACAGTATATTACACCATTGCAGGAGTCCGACCATCAGATCATCCTATAGGTCTGGCTCATGCATTTGCATACGTCTTATACGAGTCTATACTGGATCTTATTGAACAAAGAAAGTGGATCAAGTGAGAACAGGTTGGGAGGGAGCATGCCAGTGTATCCTTGAGCAAGATACTAACCCCAAGTTGCTGCCGATGTATTTGTGGGAGTCTGAATGTTTGACAGAAAGTAAACATAGAAAAAAGTGTGATTTGAGCTGTCAAGTCGAGTAGAAAAACGGTACATACGAAACAGTCCATCTACCATTTTTCCCTTTTATTTCATTAGAATTTTATGCTATGCTAGTAGCTCTGAGGTGCTTCATGCTAAATGCTAACACTAGTTGTTGTCACATCCCACCAAACACGGATGAAACCCTGACATCATCTCCCACGCTACAAGACAAAAAACTGGGCAAACATTGAAGTGCAAACGATGACGCTGTTTCCAGGAGAATAGAGGTCGAGTCACATGATCTTTTACAAAGGCTGAATAACAATCAGGTTAATGCATTTAGGGCAATTAAATGCATTTGTCAGTGACGTCTAATATGGTATGTAAATGGTAAACAGAAAGCCACACATCTTCTGCATGTGCTCACACTACTATTACCAGTGCCTTTTTAAAAAATGTAAACAGTACTTTTAAGCAAATTCTGGCCATTTAGATCAAAATTGTGGGTGACTTCACCTCCCTATCTCTGATGTCAGCATCAGACTCAGAGATTTTACTATTCAAGGATGAAGATGTATAGCTCAGCAGGACAAGAAATGGCCTGAAAGCCTGAGGTCACTGTACAGGTGTCTTTTTTTTTTCTTCATCCTTTCTACGGAGAACATTTTGTGCATTTTGAACAATAAAGAGATGGTAAAACAAATATTCTTCAACACTTGCTGCCTCTTGGCATCCAGGCAATGTTCAAGAAGCTCCTGGAACCAGCGCCATTCCCACTTTCGGTATGGAACTAACTTTCAACCATGAGTAGACGTTGAAAAAGGACCGCCACCCGAGGGCTATTCAACGGTAAAATATATGCTGGGATGCAAAGATGAATAATGTTCATGTTGTTAGTAGTACATAATCTACAGATTTTACACAAAAAGTAACAGTCCCATTTTAAAATGTTTGACTTCAGAGAGGAATTGGTTACAGCTTGGCCACTCTAAGGGGCCATAGTGCTAAACTCTGGGCTCAAAAATATCTACATCCATCTTTTATATAAAGCCCATAGTAGATTTTGAGCATTATTTTTTTAGGTACTCAAAGTTTGAACTCTTAATATACAGGAAGCAAAACAAAAAATGTTGAAGCCCAGTGGAGTTCAGGGTTGAGTTAAATTCCAAGTTAGTCCATTGTCAGCTGAGCTTTTCATTATTAACCATTTCATCCCGAAGGACATCGAATTAAATATTAACGGCTAAACTGAATGTTCTGTAACCCTGCTTGACCCTCACATACATGACGCTGACTGTGCTACCTGCCGGAGGGACTTCGGGGGTGGAAATTATTTTTCCAAGTCTGTGTGAGAAAATTATGTTTTTGTTCCTAACAAAGGCTCATTATGTGTCATTTGATGGCGATGACAAGAAAAGACCACAAATTTCTGTGTCACATCTTGTGCTGAAGGTTCAATACGCAGAATAATTTCAAGTGGTGTATTGCAACTGGCCTATCTACTCTCACCAGAGACCACGAGGAGCAGCGATTTACCGTCTTTTTTCTGAAGACAAGCACCTCAGCCACAAAGCCCAGGAAACTCTTAAATTAATTTTGGCTAAATTTAGTCAACAATGCTTGTGTTAGCATTTATTGTTAAAATGCTGACCTCATGGTTTTACTTGGTCTTTCATACCAAGTTATTATTATGCAACATTTTTGTAACCTGCCAAGGGAATGCAGACGCAAATTAGCTTTAAACTACCTCAGGTACAATGGACGAACACAAATACCAATTTAAAATAAAATAATTCATGCCTTCAGCTCTGACTGTGTGTTATGGTTCCGATGTCATGGCAAAACTTTAAATAGTCAAACGTGTAAATGGAAAGAAACTGTGCTTACTTTGATTTACAGTCAGCTCACCTTTGTTGCTATTGCATTTCTTGAAGTTAAAAAAAATTGAAAATCTTTATGTTTTACCCCAAACATGATCCTTTTTCTGACCCTGGTGCCAACCTAAACAGTAACTGAAAGCAATGGCAGCCAGCGAATTTAAACACAACTTGAGGATAAAAGTTTGAAAGTCATCAGTTCCATATGGGACTGGAAACGCAGTCTCTTGTGTGAGTGGCACGTGACTTGCTTCCACCAACCCTCCAACTGCTCTATAAATTTAAAAGCGCTTTACTGTGTTTCCATAGAGACAAATCAACAGATAAAATTTAGTAGTTCACTAACCTCCCCACCATGTGTCGCAGGAACTGCTTCTGTGCTTGTACACAAAAGAGAGAAAATTTGTCTCCAAGAGTACAAATAACTGCACTTCATGACTATTTCTTGAACTGTTGTGAGACTGTTTGGTGTGAAGATGAAGGCCTCAGCCAGAGAAACAATGGCAAAGAGCCATCTGGCAGCCACTGGTCGTATTCCCCAATCACTTGTGAATGGTTGCTGGAGGTTGCGGGCAGTCACGATGAAACCAATTGTTAAATCTCCATTCATGCAAGCCTAGAGACTGGTAACCACTAGTCACTAGGGAAGTGTGTATTCTGCAACTGGTTAGCGAGTTGTTAGTGGTAAATGAAATTGATTACAAAGAAGTACATGGTGGAGCACCAGAAACCTCCATGTGATTGCCTTGGGCTCTAGTAGACTGCTGCTGTCACCCATAGTTTGCACGAAAGACGCCGACTAGTAAGCAAATACTTGCTGACTACTCACCAACTTTGACTAGTGCAACGCAAATAGGTTGCCATTCACCTTTTTCCAGTTTCACTACAACTCAGAAAATAAATGGTGAGTGTTTGCAGACAAGTCTGTGTTTTCCATGCAGACACAGACTCTGTGTAAGTTCTTGTAATGCACTGTCAGAGTGTGTTGCTTGGATGAACCCCAGGAAGAATAGCTGCAGCACTGCTGTAGTTAATGGAGATCATAATAAGCTAACTAAACCGTGCCAACCTGCTAGCAAACAAAGCAACAACAAGGAGGTTTTTGGTGCAACACCCTCTTTACAACTGAGTTCACCTAGCAGCAGTCAGCAACAATCACTAACCGATCAGGGAACACACGTTTTTTCCTCGTGACCACAGGTTGCCAGGGGCTTCCCAACTGGTCTGTAGGCCTGTGTGGCTGAGAGGCTTTAAGAGTCTGCACATCTAAAGTGACTAAAATCTTTGCACAATGCTAAAGCTGTTTACATAAAATAGGATGGATGAATACTGTAATATACAGAAAGAAGGAAAGCGTTATCAATAAGAGTAGCTCTTACAAAGCACTCTGATGGCATCACATTGACTGGGATAAACAATAAGCTAGGCTAAATCAATCATTTCAGGATGTAGAATCGAAGCATATGTCTTAACTTTAATACTAAAACTGAGGACGTCCTAGTCAATTGCTAATGGATACTGTGCAGTGTCAAAAAAACTGTACTTAATCAGTTAATCATGAACCTTTCACGGTAACATCACCTGTCATGCACTGGCACATAAATGCATCGTGGCAGTATGACATGAAGCCCATGTATGCCCAAACATCAGCGCAAGCCTTTATACTTATAAGGAGGACACCTGAGGTCAGATGACTGTTTTTATATCCCGCGTTTTTCTGGAAGACTTGAGTAAATTATGTAACACAAGTAAGATAACTGCTTGATTAATATCAGAATTTAAGACGACTACAGACAAATGTTGATTACAGAAATGTGCTACCCCTGGCGCCTCTAATCTGGCACACTCTAACAAACTATGAAGTAGGATGCTTTTAATGATTTCCTATTTTTCTCAGTTCTCAGCAGTGTGAAGGTCTAAATAGTTTGGCTTCCGAACATCTTTGGAAAAGCCCTGCTGTTAAATATCAGGCAGCTGGGTACAACCGGCACATTAATATTAATGTAATGTGTGTTGTCATTAGGAATACATCAACGAAATACTGAGTAAAATAGCGTCTCACACACAGATATCGGCATAGTAAAGATGGTGTGTCTCTAACGTCCGCATGAGCTCAGACCACAGCGGCCACACTTCCTCAGTGAAGTGGCGGCTGGCAGTATTTCTCCCAAATGCTGCTCTAAGGCATTTTAACACTTTGTGATGCTGCCAAGTGTTTCAACCTTGGGAGGGAACTTTCCTTCCAGAAAGTACAGTCTGAGCTGTCCCCTGTCTGAGTACAGATGACAAATACAGTGAACTCCACTTTCTGGAGTGGAGTGAAAAAAGAAAAAGTTATTCATCCAAAACTGTCCACTTCGCGTGATGCATAGCGTGCGTGTGAGGTGAGACGGACCGAACGGCGCGAGATGAGCAAATAGGTGAAAGCTTTTCCGTCTTTTTTTCCTCATGCACTTTGTACTGTTTTCGTCTTCTGGCCCACTCTCCACAGCTGAACTCCCCGGTGTGGAATTTATTAGGCGCCAGAGCTGCCAGCTCAGCCAAAAATCTCCCCATTGCAGAGCACTGAGGGGGAGCCTGAGAGAAAAATCTATGACATAGCTGTCAACCAAATCTCCTAGATTTGTTTGGGCTGGCCTAATAGCCTAACTGGAGCAGAATCTGATCGGAATCCTATTGTTTTGTGTGCATCGTCCCTAATGGCTAAAGTCAATTACGGGGAACTATTTCATCAGTTTTAATAACACAGGGACACCATTCATGATCAGACAGGCTGGTGCAGGATGCAGGAAGTGACAGCAAGCGAGAACAGACAGATTGCAGAAATGACGGTAGAAGGCACCCATGATCCATCTGTCCTCGTTTGTGTCTTTCCTCCAAATGTTGTAAAATATGACTAAAGAGGTATAAAACAAAACAAACTCGTGCCTCCTAATCGGCCGGGCGTCAGATCACCGAGGCGAGAAGCAAATTGTTTTTGGAAGCAGCCAGTTAATACGAAGACAAGGTGAAAATGCTGTATCCACAATAATTAGAGCAGCATATACGTGTTACGTGCAGGCTATGAATGAACTCATTACTGTGCAATGCTGAGCCTCCCCAGACTGTAACCGTCTGATGCTCATCCAGTGACATCAAACACAGCTGATTGCACGCCTGTATATGTACGTGTTTGTATGTTAGATGTGTTGCCCTCTCCAGGACCTCATCTAAAGTGATCGCACACACACACACACACAGCTCCCAGGATCGTTTCAATCCTACTGTCTACTGTCTGTACATGAATAAATGAAGGTGTAAGAAACCGGGGGGGGGGGTTAAAGAATGAGAGCAGCAAAGAGAGAGAGGGAGTGAAAAAATTGGGGTGTATGAGAGAGATGCATCTGTTCACATGTGTGTGCGTGCGTGCGTGCGTGTGTGTTTCTACCATCTTTGACCCAGATCAGGAAACATGGATTCGTGGGTCTTTGAAGGTGGTGGAGGTGGTGGGGGGGGACAGCTAAAGATACGTTTGAAGTTGTTCAATTAATGCACAGTTCACACATGATGGACCATCTGTGTACACACACACACACACACACACACACACACACACACACACACACACACACACACACACACACACACACACACACACACACTGAAATAACGGCCCATCCCCTAACAGCCTGTCCTCATTAGACAATCCCTCTCTCCCTCTCTCTCTCTGGAGTACCTCCTCTATAAATAGCCTTTGCCCTGCCACCCTCCCCACAGGGCAAACACAGACCTGTCAAGGTAGGACCCCTGGCTCACAACAGTGATGCCACAATCCGACACACACACACAGACACACACGCACATTTCACATAGAGGAATGGGATTGTATGTTACACCAAAAGGAAATATGCCAACTTTGCCCCAAACCTTGCTAGAGGTGATGTGGTGTGTGTGCAAGTGAGTTTGAGTGTGTTTGTGTGTGGTTTATGCATGTATGAATGCATATATGCATGTGAGCATATTGGATCACTCAGCTTTGGCGAGTACTCTTCAAAAATGTAGCGATTTGTTCAAAAGGTCATGAGCTATAACAGGCATATTTGACCTTTGCACTTTGAACCAGTGCGAGGATGCAGTTCAGCACATGATATTTTCTTTACCTTAAATATGACCAGATATTAGACAGCAAAATGATAATAATAATAAGGCCTGTCCTGTATGATCTGCCAGCATGCATCCTAGCATATTAGCACAGTATCCTGAGTAAATCATGACCCAGAGCGGAAGTAACAACTGTAACAACTGAGCTAAAAAAGATGTAATGACACAACAACAGTATCATCCACTGAGTTTGCAGTGTTATTACGTACGCTTGGGACGGTCGGTGACAGGAAAGTGTTGATTTTTCTCTTCTGTCACTACTCTAGTGGTGCAGACCTTTTCACATCATTCACCTCAACTTGTCTTCAGGAGAAAAGTTGTAACTATCTGTAATAATGATGGCCCCGTTTCACTTAGCTGAGCCAGCAGAGTGCACGCTACCAGGACACTGACACTGGGACATTTAAATGAAACATAGCCATGATTAATCTTATTAGTCACACCCTGTGTTTGACAAGCCAAAATATCCACCATGAGTAAGGGCTGTCAGACTGCAGGATACCGAAAGCCCAGCAGAGTCACATTCAGGGGTATTTGTGTTTTAATTTGTGTTCTGATGGGCTGTTTTCAGCACACAACGACTAGATATTTGGGGTGTTTGGATGAAATGGGGGAAAACATGAGGGTCATTTAAGTTTGCATGGTACTTGGTACTAATGTTGTTTTTTCTCACAGCATTAGCTGCTGATTCCAGTTCAAACCACAACACCAATGGCTATTTTTCTCAACAGGTGCGCTCTAAGCTACAAGTGTCACAGTCAGCCCTGAAAGTGAGCCAGCACGCTCAACACCAGAGCCCTGAAACTAGCTGACCAATAATAAATAGGAGTCATCAGGCTAATTATATTAATTCTGCCATAAAAAAAGCATCAATAAAACAGAAGCACTGCACTTAGCATTACACATAAAGGTACATTATTTTTTGTTCTTGTGTTGTTAAACCAAGCGTTAGCCTAGCAGCATGCTACACTTTTTTAAACCCTTTCTTTGGTAAAATACACACTGTTACACATTTTATACATATATCTGCTCTTGGTGCCCATGAAAGCTTTTTAGCACCACTTGTGTGCTTTAATGGTGCCCAGCTTGTCGATTTTTATTGAGCTATTGTACCAACCTATTGTGCAAAGGTTTTTTGTTTTGTGTTTTTTTTTTTTTACATTTGAGGCATCTTAAAGGGTCTCCAATTCATTCTGTAGCCTCACAACTCCCCCCAGAATACAGCCAGCATCACAAAGAATGAGCTCACTGTCCGTACCGTCACCCAGCAGCTATGATTTCAGTGCAGTATTTGATGATAGCATTAAGTCAGTGGTCTACTTACAGATGAAAGTTCAAATTTTGAATATTTAAGATTGCTAGCTACTGACTCGTGGGTATAAGACTGTCCTGTGTCACCAGTGACCACTAGAGGAGACAACAGTTTCTAAATTATGCTGCTGAAACTATAATAGCATCAACATGGCTCTACTGTACATACAGAGGGGTTTCTGCAAAACTCTCAACATGTGTTGTCTTCAAATAGTGTGCATTACATGCAATTCAAATATAAGCCTTTTGTGACAGACACACCCACGCATACATACAAATGCACAGAGAGGGCATTGGGTTGGTTAAGTAATCAAAGAGTGTGCAAAGTCCATTAGGATGATGCTCTGCTACTCAACAGTGTGAAATACTACTCCTTCCTTTCTCTCTCTGTGTGTCCCTCTGTGCCTCCTTCTCTCTCACCCCAGCTACTTCACCTCCTCCGTGGCCTTGTCACATTTTCTCATTCCCTCTCTTCCTCACCTCGCCCCCACACTCTCTGCCTCTTTGTCCATTCCTCTCTTTATGCCTCCGTCCTTTGGTTCCATGTCTGTGCAATGCTCTCTGCTGAACATTGCTAAAAATCTATAATGTGGGGAACTACCGGGCACAGTCCATCTGCCAGAAATGCCCACTCTTTGACGACGCTCCCATCCTTGCTGTGGCTTTGTTGACTCTACAGCATTCTCACCTTGCTGATGGATCGGTGTGTTTATGACAGAAGATGCATATGAGTGTGTGTTGGTCTGTGAGATGGATGATGCACGAAGATGTAGATAATTCCGCTGCTGGCAAAAGAGCTCAGTTGACCTAACTGCATTACAACACACATGCAAAGCAGAGCTGCGAATATAAAATGATATGTGGCTTCTGCACATGTGGAGGGGAGCTGGTAACTTGAGGGTGAGGGCTGATGGGATTAATGGATGGATGCGGCAGTCAGAGAGGATCCAGGTTTCCCTGCACAGCTGCATCCATGTAGTTTTTCCACAGAGGTGCAGCACAGACATATGCACACGCAGCCCTAAATTCCTACGTGCAAAAATCTGCAAGAGCTCTCCCCCCCCCCCCCCCCCACCCCTTCTGAGCACGACGCACCACGGAATACCGGGGCATGCCCGAGCGACGCATCCAGCTGTCAGCTCCTCTTCTTCCGGCAGAGAGACCTTGCGAGTTTATTAAGGGGAGCCAGTGGGAGAGACAGAGAGGGCATCGTCGCATGTGACAGGCTGCGTGCGTGGAAGCATCGCTGCCATGCCCAGCCTCGTTGTGACCCGATAAGCACGACAATCTGTGCAAGCTCACACGGATCACAACCCAAGCAAGAGACCCTCCTCGCCTCCCCCTCCTCCTCATATAGCCGCCCGCGCATAAAGCAAACAAAAAAAGGGGAAAAGGAGAGACTCAAAACACATCAAATATTCCACAATCTAATGATGCAACAACACCATTAGAGCGTTGTGCATCATACTCATCGGGCGATGGGGGTCGGATACGCGGCTCGGCATCCATAAACTCCATTTTGTCTCTCATTTGACACTCAAGAGAAACAAGAGGAGGATGGGTGGGTGGAAGGGAGGTGGGGGGAAGCCAGGGAGACCTTAACGGAGACGTGGAAATAAGATACGCACGGGATTAGCAGAATCACCCACTGACACTCAGGGCCGTGTTTGAAAATGATAATAACGACACTACTAATAAAAACGTGGGTTTACAACAGCTGGTCGAGCCATGTCATGGTCACCGGTGGTTAAACGTTACAAGACGTTACAAGCACACACATCAGCGGCCGGTACGCCAAACTCACAGGGGGGATGACGGTGCGCACTCGGCCTGGCAAAGTTGTCCGCCTACCTGCTGTTCCAATCAATAATCTGATTTTGACTCGGATTTGATTTACAAACAAATAGAAGATAATGTAGGCCAACATATGGACGGACAGTTCGGCACATCTAACACAGAGAAGGCATCACGTGCAGTCAGATATGCAGCACACAAGCATCGATGACAGAAAGCTAAAAAAGAAAAAGAAAAAAGCCCCTTCCGAATGGCGAGCCCCCTTCAAGCAGCATCCTACCCCCCCTCACCCCCCGCGTTCTTCTTACACCGTTGCATACATGCAACATCATCCCGTGACACTATGCCCACATCCACAGCAGAAGCACGGAACGGTGGCTATCGCGGGTCGTACGCTCAACATTTATTTACCTTTATGTCTGCCTTTCGCTGTCATCGTCACACCGCTTGATGTTTCATTGGAACAAGATGCTCATCTCCCTCCCTGCTTTTACCTCTTATCACTCTCCCGGCTGTGCCTCTGTGGGGTATTATTCAGTAACGCGAAGCCACCGCTAGGAGTGGAACGCGTATGGAGCTCATGCAGCACAGGGGTGTCGCGCAAACGCTTTGGCTATACATAGAGGAAGAGACACCCCCCCCCCCCCCTCTCCACCCCCCTCAGTTAGAAAGGGGGTAATGCCACGGTGAGGGGGTGAATTCTAATAGAATAACGAGGGAAGACCCTGATTATGGCGTACCGTGCTGGATACCCCCATCCCCTTTACTCCCCCCCCCCACCTCCATCACCACCTCCCTCCCCTGAATGGTTCAGAGGCACATGCATGCTGACACGCCAGCCAAAATATGCTGTTTTTATTGTAAT